>NC_089789.1:4284068-4294068 GCF_040412425.1 Macrobrachium rosenbergii | reverse complement strand
GGCCGTATGATTAGGATAGGGCAGTGATTCTCAAACTGGGTGCCGTGGCACCTTGGGGTGCCACTGACAGTGCCTAAGGGTGCCGCAAGATTGTCATGAGTTTTGTCCTGGCTAGATCATCACAGTGAACATTTGCAAAAAAAAAAAAAAAAAAAAAGGTTTGCAGAAGTTCATATAATTATCAGTGTGTCTACTCTAATATGTTCACACACACACACACACACGCACACACACACATATATATATATAGTATGGAAAATAATTTTATTCATTAAATAAGAAGTTAATTCATGCTATATGGTGGGATGGTGAAGAAGGGGTGCCATGGTAATGATTACATTAGTTAGGGTTCCATCACGCAAAAAAGATTGAGAACCACTGGGATAGGGTGTTGATAATTTTATATGGAATTACTGTTCCCTTAAGGCTAAGGGAGTTGCTGCTGGGTACGGTATTGTGTTGGTTATTTACCAAACTTCTCGCTTATCGGATTTCGTTACTTACCGGTAGGGGCAGACACCCCAAACTGTCCATTATCTGAGGTGTGTACCATATGTAAATCCTGACAGATTTTGTTTTTATAACCAAGACATTTTCAGAGGACTAATTCTTAATAGAAATGTACAGTACATATACTAGAGAGACAGCGTGAATGGACATATAAGTTGGAGGAGAAGCTATGCACTCTTCGGTGTCTGAGGTCAAAATACTCTATATTTACAAATATGTTTATCCGCGCAGGTGACCTCCTACCTATTTTCACGCCCATGCCAGTTACCTTTCTTAAAGTCTATTCATTTACATATATCTTTTGAAATTAATGGATCGAGTTTATTCATGCCTCGACTAATACCTATGCCACCCGCACAGATCAACAGACTTGTAAATTGAGTGCTTGTGTTCTTTTGTACTGTCCATCTATGGTATATGTTGTAAATTTCTACCAGTACCACTACTGCTACTACTACTACTACTACTATTATTATTATTATTATTATTATTATTATTATTATTATTATTATTATTATTATTCAGAACATGAAGCCTTTTCATATGGACCACTGCCTTGAAATTCAAGCTTCCAAAGAGTATGGTGTTCATTTGAAAGAAGTATATAACAGAAGGTAATCAGAAATACAAAAAGAAGGGAGCAGTTATTAGAAAATAAAGAATAACAACAAATTAATAAATAAAAAAGATAAAAATGCAGGTGAATTATTAAGCTCCAAGGAGAATTGTTTTATGGTAGTAATGTTTTGCATCTTTGTTTGAACTTTTGTAGTTCCAGTTGCACAACATCCTCTGGGAGACTGTTCCTCACGGTGTAAGGAATAAAGGAAGTCTGGAACTGAAAAGTTCGACAGTGAGGCACATTTATAGCATATCGGTACTGCTCTTCATCAAAGCTGGCTTCATTCGGCAGGAGAAGAGGATCGGAGATCAATTGTGAATACAAAAGATCTCTATTGAAATACAACTTACGAAAAATTTACAAACAAGGGACCATCCGTCGATAGTCCAGGTTATAACTGGTAATATTAGGAAACAGAAACCTACCATTACGAACCACTCTACCTAAAGGGATATCTGGAAGAAGCAGACATCCACACAGGAGAACAGTGTTCTAGTGAAGGAAGGACATATGACCTAAAAAAAGTTTGCACTGATTTTATCACTGTTATAAATATATGAGCCCTTATGCACAATACTTAATTTCTGTGCAGCATTTGTTGATATTTTCATTAGGTGTTTTCCAAAAGTAAGGTGTGAGTCAAAAGTTAAAACAAGAATAGTTAAAGCTTTAGACTCATTCAGTAGAGCCCAGTCCGCCTAAAGGAGAAGATGGGGCAGAAAACCTGTACGAGATCTGCTAAGCAATGGTGTTTTCATTTTGATGGAGTTGAGCCATATGCCCATCGACTACAACATTCCCTGATCCAATCCATGTCACGATTGAGACTAAGGGCAGCTTCATTTCTCGTAAGTGGAGACTATACCTTGTCTTTCAAGCCACCAGCCATATCACTTGTATACACTGAAAATAAAAGCTGACCAAGAACACCACCCTGTGGAACTCCAGACAGATTTTAATTAGCTCAAGATCCCATTAACAGCAACTCGCTACTGCCTTCCTGTTAGGAAATATTGAAGTTGTAGCGTCCACATGGCAAACCTACGATCAAAATCTGCTTTCTCCTGCGGTGAATAAATTGGGAGGAAAAACCAAGCGGTTGAGAGAAACACAACTTCTCTTGCACGTCTTTTATGCAAATATCTCAATCACCATATTGTCACCTTTCATGTATTAATATCATTTTGTATATTGCTACTCCAGCTTTCCAGTAATGTATGTATGACTATCAATCAGATGTCTTGTATCCATCTGTATGTAAATCTATGTCTGTGAAGAAACACAGATGCCTGACTTTAATCCCTTCCTCGATCTGTCAAGAGGTCGGGACTACTTTGCGGGTAACATGAGCTATTGACCTGTGTGAAAGTTTTGTAAATAAAGTAGTAAGTTTTAGACCTCTGTATCTCATTTGTACAATACTCACATTGGTGACCGCTGGAGAGGTGCCTGGCCAAGCCACCAGCAGCGACCCCGATGCCATCAGCGAAAACCTCGCAGCTGCCTCCATGTGCATACCGCCCTTCACACCCCAACACCCAGAGGCATGGTTCTTCAGGGCAGAAACGATTTTTCACGGAAAGAAAATCACCTCAGCGACTCAGAAAGCATATGCCATCCTCAAATTCCTGCCAGACGATGTCTTTGAGCAGATAGCAGGATGGCTCGATAAGCTGGAATCTCCAGTCACCTACGACATACCGAAGGACCAGCTGAAGTCATCATTCAGCACTCCACCCATCCAGAAAGCCAAGAAGTTCCTCAAACACGTGGGGGCCACAATAGGAGACAAGAGGCCATCACACGCATACAAGTAACTGTGGAGGCTCATCACGCTGCCCGCCAAGGGTGACCAAACCAAGTCAGACAGCAGCAGCAGTAGCGGCACCATTTCGGACTGAGCTAAATTCAGACACAGAATCAAGCAGCAATCCAGATGAGCCAGCTGCCCCTATATACAAAAGACGATCCCCCAGACAGGACTACAAAGGGAAGCCTAAACAGAAGAAACAAGAACCTCCAGAGGGCATATACTTTTCCACTGGAGGTTTAGAAGCAAGGTTAGAAAATGTGACAGGGGCTGTCTATTCTCATAAAACACACAGTGGGGTCGCAGATGCGACCAATTCGTACTAACATCAGTGGTGAGCAGACAGGTTATATTGTAAGAGAAACTGCACCTGCTCACCACTGTCTTTCTTCCAGGTACAAAAGAAAAGGACAAACATGCTTCTTCCTAAAAGATGAAAGATCTGACATGGAGTTCTTAGTGGACACTGGAGCATGCCGATCATTCATCCCACCAGCCCAAATGAAAGACTCAGCCTTACTCCACCCACCAACCTCCACGTATCAATGGCCAGCAGAGCACTACTGACAATGTAGGGAAGGAGGGAGATGAAAATTGCTTTTGGTGGGAAAGAACATGACTGGTCGTTCATCACAGTAGATGTGACAACGGCGTTGTTAGGAGTAAATTTCCTAACAGTACACAACCTAATAGCTGACATAGCAGCTAAACAGCTGATTCCAAGAACAACACAGAAATCATCCCCCCAAAAGCTGAGCAGACATACAACAATGAAAGCATCATTGGGTCAAAGAGAGGAAACTATTTCACTCTGCAGGAGCGGATGAGAAGTAAATCGGCGGAAAACGCCCGTTGCCTTACCATCATTGATCGCTTCATGTGATACCCGGAGGCAATTCTGGTCAGGAGCGAAAGCTCAAAAAACGCAGTAAAGGCCTTAGTAAAATTCTTTTGCAGATTCAGGTTCCCTGCCACTATACAAACCGATCAGGGTCGACACTTTATGTTGAAAGAATTCCATGACAGCATGGCCAGCCATGGAATCGAGCATTTTCACTCAACGCCCTATCACCCTGAGAGTCAAGTAATCATCGAGCGATTCCACCAATCACTCTCCACGACGCTCAAAAAATTGGAGCACGAGGGAGGTGGCTCGTGGGAGATCAACCTTCCATACACCCTTTTTGCCGCCCACCATGCTCCCTCTGAAACCACCAGGTATAGCCCCTTAGAACTATTGTACGCCCATTCCACCCGGGTGCCGCTCGATATATTATATGACGCATGGGCGGACCCCACTCATGCGGATTGGGCGGAATAATTGCCAACCAAACAGAAAAACCTTTGGGCAGCTTGGGCAGTAGCCCAGGCCACAGAAGCAGCCACCAAACAACGGATGAAGATAAAATTTGATGAGACCGCCCGCTCCCGCTCTTTCGAGATGGGAGATCAGGTCCTTGTACTCTGGATGGGTGCCACAAGACCCCTCAAAACCCACTTCTCCGGTCCCAACAAAATCTTGGGAAAGCGTGGGGACCTGAACTACTTAGTGGATTGCGGGAAACAGAGGGCCAAGTGGCTCCATATAAATCTCCTGAAACCATACAAGACCCGTGGCTAGGAGACACCCGAAGGCGATACATCCATCCCTGAGGGAGTAGTTGGCACTGCTGCCCTGGCCTATACGCCCACCACTAACTCTGAAATCCTCGAGAATCTAGAAGTCATCACCCCAGGTCTCGCTGCCGCCCACAGGGAAGATATCCGCCTGTTATTGGACCGAAACTTGCTAGTCGTCCAAGACACCCTTGGGTGCACGGACATAATACAGCATTCTATAAGTATCAAGGAGGGCGTGAATAGCCCAGGGATACCACCGGGTCAACCAGCATAAGGCCCGTAGGATCAAGGACCAGGTCAAGCATCAGCTCGACCTCGGCCTTATAGAACGAAGCCACAGCCCCTGGGCCTCCCCCATAGTACTGGTACCTAAGGAGGGAGGTGGAGATCGACTTTGTGTCGATTTCAGGAAGTTGAATGAAGCGACGGAGATGGAACCTTACCCCCTTCCCTGGATCGAGCTTGCTTAGACACCTAGGGAGTGCCCCCTATCTAAGCAAGATTGATTTGGAGAAGGGCTATTGGCAAGTCCCGCTGTCCGAGGAGTCGCGCCCTCGGACAGCGTTTATAACTCCTAGCAGAATCTACCAATGTAAGGTTATGTCATTCGGGTTAAAAAATGCTCCCAGCTGTTTCCAACATTTGATGAACAAGGTACTGGCAGGCATAAAGAACTGCGCGGTATACTTGGACGACATCGTCACCTACGCCAGCACCTGGGAAGAGCACTTAACAATCCTAGAACAAATTTTAACTGCCTGGGAAATGCCAATTTGGTGATAAATCTAAAAAAGCGCCAATTCGGAGTTGGGGAAGTTACATACTTGGGCCATCAGGTCGGAAATGAACAGTTAGTGCCAAAGGAGGCAAACATAGAAGCCATCAGGAATATAGCCTACCCACGAACAAAACAGGATGCCCAACGTTTCCTCGGGATGGTGCAGTACTTCAGCAGGTTCATCCCAAACTTCACGGATACTGCTGCCCTAATCAAAAACCTCTTCCGGGGAAAGCAGCCATTCAGGTGCACGGAAGAATGCAAAAGGGCTTATGATAACTTAAAAGCCATATTAATGACAAAACCAGTCCTACATATCCCCGACTACGAACGGCCTTTTTGCATAGCCATAGATGCCAGCGACATCGGTATCGGAGCAGTAATGTTCCAAGAGAAAGAGGGAGTTAGGCACCCAGTGGCATATTATGCTAAGAAACTGAAGATAGCTGAAACCCGTTATAGCACAATCGAGAAAGAACTACTAGGAATGGTGCTGGCGATGAAACATTTTGAGTCGCACCATGCTGACCACACTTTCCCGCTGACTGTGTATATGGATCATAACCCCCTACGGTACTTGACTACATTTAGGAACCAGAATAAATGCTTAACGCGGTGGTGACTCGATCTCCAAGACTATAACTTGAGAATCGAGCACATCAAAGGCACGGATAACAAAATAGCTGATGTCTTATCCAGACAGCATAGCGAGTAACACCCCAGGGCCTTACTAGCGCCCAAAAACTCCATCTGAGGGCAAGAAAACCTAAAGTGGTTCTGAACCAATACTTTTACTCCAGGGGACGTGGCCCACCAGCCAGATGGTGGTGGCACGTTCCCCTGCCTTCTTGTAATTCAAGGAACTTCATTCCACCCCCCTCTCCTCTCTTGTCATTGTATTAATATTATATAAGTCCTTGATACCATTGCTTGAATTTAAGATATCAGGTGGAAACGTGTCGCATCCCCTGATCATCCTTTAGGCACTCAGTGCCACCAGGGCAGTGCCATGTTAGACACCGCCCATCAACTCAAAAGGAAATAATACGAGAGATGTATCGTAATGATGAGAAGCCTCTTATAGGCAAACTAACTGCATGCTGCTACTTATTTAGAAGTAAGGAACTTACATGTAATTAATTCTTAAATTTTGTCACTTGCTTCAAAATTACCTTGTCCTCGTAGTCCTGAAAGTAATGTATACCTAATGTGCCACGTTAAAGTAGTTAATATTAATGTGTGCGGGAAATAAAGTAAAATAAAACTTCTTTCCATTTTGTGTTGGAGATAAAAGTAAAGTAAAAGCTTTTCCATTCTGTGTTGGGAGAACAGTAACGTAAAGCGTCTGTGCCGACTTCTTGAATATCAATATGCACTCCTGAATGAAGGTGCGTATGTTTTCTTCGGTGGGGAGCTATTATAAGTTACAAGAAGTCGCTGCACAGCCAACCCTTAATTTGCCCTTAGTTATCGAGAGTAAAATCGTCGCTGCACAGTCAATCCCAGTTGACCTAGATATCAAAACAAAGTTATTAACAGTTTGATCTATCCCTTTCCTTTACCTGAAACAGATATTTAGAGGGCATGGTGAAAAAGGCTGAGGATGAGAGACTGAGTGCCACTCCCTTGAGCAGCTTAGCCCATTCTACGAATCTAGAAATCCACGGAAATACAAATATATATATATATATATATATATATATATATATATATATATATATATATATATATATATATATATATATATATAAACAACCATTCTAAAGGCAGATTAAGCTGGCTGAGTTGTCTTTCCGCAGGATACCTGGGAGGCTACAAGCAGATGGCCGGAATTACCTGAAAAAGGACATCTTTTGTACACGGTCACCAGACTCGACAGATCTCTGCACGCGGTCCATACTCGTCGGAGGTCTTGAAAAGGGACAGGACAGGAGAAATCTTTGCAGTTAGCCAGAGCAATCGTACGCGTGTGGAAGGTGCTGAGAGGCCCCTTCCCCTGCCCACTGGTGACTCCCGACTCGTTACCATCTCTACACTCATCCTCGAGTGGATCGTCCAAGTGATAGTGTGCCGTGCCATACGTGGGATTGCCCCTCATCATTCTTCGCCAGAGACCCGCTTCCCCTGTGTACGAGTGAAGACTTTTCAGTCACGATAGTTTGCCACTAGAAGTGTTTATTAAGTGTCAGTATTCTACCTCTATCCTTGTGCCATTTTATCCAGTGCCATTGCCAATGTTCTATGTTCCAGTGTTAAGCATTCATTCATTCCTCGAGTCCTTGGCACCATCAGTGCAGCCTCGAGTCATTGTATGTGTTATATTTCCCTTTTACTGGCATGTAATGTCTACCTCTCTATTGCACAGAGCCTTTGCTGTGGACTCATCTTGGACTGTGCCTTGCCATCATTCAAGACTTCAGTAGAAAGATCTTCAGGAGTTGCAAGCCTCCTAATAACTCATTTAACCATTTCCCTTTTGATTTCTTTTGTGATTATAATTACTCAATTTAACCAAAGTGTTTACGTAACATTCCCTCATGAGGTACAGCCCTAAGCTCATTGAATCATCCCCATTTTTCTTTTCTTTTTATGATTTCCCTTAACATAAAGTCAGCTCTCCATGGCCAACTTGAAGAAAGATCCGTTGCCGGCCTGTAAACCATTCTACGAATCTAGAAATCCAGGAATTACAAAAAATATATATAATATATACATATTTATATATATGATATATATATATATATATATATATATATATATATATATATATACATATATATAAATATGTATATATATATATATATATATATATATATATATATATATATATATATATATGTATATGTATATATATACATATATATATGTATACATACATTATATATATATATATATATATATATATATATATATATATATATATATATATATATATATATAGAATCTACTGGTCACTTTTACCAGACACATATGTAATTCTAATAGCCACAATGCCCTCTTAACTTCTCGAATTCCTTGTTTTTTTGGATATTTTAACTCCGAAGCCGTAACATCCAAAGGCAAGAAATTGAAGAAACTTGCGATTACCGGTGTGGGACACGAACCCGCATCACCATAACCACAAGGAGGTCACGTTGCCGACCTGACCATGGAGAACTCATTTCCAAGCTAGGGCAGACCCTCTACTCTGAGAAGACACTCTGACAACACACGCATACCGAAACCATCTACCTCTCCCAAAGGCTGGCTGGATGTCTCACTCATGCTCTCTTATTATGAAGCATCATTAATTCAATCAGAGAATAGTTTGGTATTGTGCGAGTTGTGCGCCATGTTGTTCCAAGCAAGAGCCCTGTTATCCGCTCCATGAAGAGCCTCTGCAGTGTTTGCTATTGGAACTGATTAACTAAATTAACTGCAGTCATAAATATAAATAATAATTAAGAGCCTCTGCGTTGCTTATCATTTGAATTAATAGATTAAATTTACTGTAACCATAAATATAAGTACTAATTAAGGCCCTGGGTTTTACTGCTGTTTCCCCCAGGGTGCATGTTTTCTGTTATTGTTAGTACTGGGGAACCTTTTGTTGTGTTTGTGAGGCCTTAATAAACAGGTGAGTCTTATCAGTCCCCCATGTATGTAAAAATATATATAAGAATAATACTACTTGGGATTCAGAGCTGATGAAACATGGTTTTTCGGCAACACCTTTTATCAAAGCATCGGATAAAGGTGAAAGTTGGCAAGTGTATATTTTATAACCCTACCTAATTATTGCAAGTGTTATTTACTACCTAAGTTCAATAGTTCTGGCCAGAGTAAAAGTGGGTTTCTATGCCAGAGCCATCAAAATCGCAGGTAAGGGTTTTGAACACAATAATGACGTTAATATGACGTCATGAGGCTCCACCACAGTGAAGAGAAGTTTACATATGGGGAAAACGTCTCTTCACTGTGGCTCTATGGCGATGGCATATTCACTAATTGATATTAGCACCCAAGGCCAAGAGAAAGGGAAGGTTTGCTCACTTTCCCCAAATATCCCATGTAGGTGGAGCTTTGTCTACTTCCTTATTGCATCAGCAGGTGAATTGCCGCAATGAGCATGTACCTCGAAGATATGTCATCGCACACATAGTTACTCCAGGCAGGAGGCAACGACATCCAATTGGGTAGACCTTGTCTCTCTTGGCCTTTTTAATACCCATACAAGGCTTCAGCGATATCAATGATGGCGAGCAGGATTTGTCATCGTCCCCTTGATAGCACTATCATTCTCAATAATTTTATTATTATTATTATTATTATTATTATTATTATTATTATTATTATTATTATTTTGTGGAGGTTTCATTGCAACTTCCACAGCAGTTGTTAGGACTAAGTTGTTAGCTTGGATTTCTTCCATTTTCTTGATAGCCGTAATGTTTCTACTTTACAAATAATTCAGTGCAAGTAGTTCATCCACATAATGAACCAGTCTATAGCTCATTTGTTAGATCTACATCTATTCAGGGCGGGAATACAAAAAGACAATCCATTTTGTTTATCTCAGGTTTTGACACTATAGCCTTCTGTTTGCAGCATGTCAGGAGCGGTCACTAGAAGTAGAATTTAAATGAAAAGCAATGATGCCTCATTTCCCTCAATTGTTAGA
>NC_089789.1:4239068-4281568 GCF_040412425.1 Macrobrachium rosenbergii | reverse complement strand
TAGCTTCCCGTAAAAGTATCTCCGGTTTTATTTTATATTTCATAATAAGGTCTTCAAAAAGGACTCTTCTAAATAAATGGCCTGAAAAAAAATCAAAGTTTACGCATGTCTTCGGTTTTCAAAAACACGTCAACTTGCCTTTTGCGACAAAATACAGCGGTGGTAATTATAAAGAAAAACTGCTATCATTTGTTTGGGCTGGGCTTAGTACGCAATTTTATATCTGCTATCATTTGTTTGGACTGGGCTTAGTACGCAATTTTATATCTGCTATCATTTGTTTGGACTGGGCTTAGTACGCAATTTTATATCTGCTATCATTTGTTTGGACTGGGCTTAGTACGCAATTTTATATCTGCTATCATTTGTTTGGACTGGGCTTAGTACGCAATTTTATATCTGCTATCATTTGTTTGGACTGGGCTTAGTACGCAATTTTATATCTGCTATCAATTGTTTGGACTGGGCTTAGTACGCAATTTTATATCTGCTATCATTTGTTTGGACTGGGCTTAGTACGCAATTTTATATCTGCTATCATTTGTTTGGACTGGGCTTAGTACGCAATTTTATATCTGCTCTCATTTGTTTGGACTGGGCTTAGTACGCAATTTTATATCTGCTCCCATTTGTTTAGACTGGGCTTAGTACGCAATTTTATATCTGCTATCATTTGTTTGGACTGGGCTTAGTACGCAATTTTATATCTGCTATCATCTGCTTGGACTGGGCTTAGTACACAATTTTATATCTGCTATCATTTGTTTGGACTGGGCTTAGTACGCAATTTTATATCTGCTATCATCTGTTTGGACTGGGCTTAGTACGCAATTTTATATCTGCTATCATTTGTTTGGACTGGGCTTAGTACGTAATTTTATATCTGCTATCATTTGTTTGGACTGGGCTTAGTACGTAATTTTATATCTGCTATCATTTGTTTGGACTGGGCTTAGTACGTAATTTTATATCTGCTATCATTTGTTTGGACTGGGCTTAGTGTGCAGTATTATATCTGCTATCATTTGTTTAGACTGGGCTTAGTACGCAATTTTATATCTGCTATCATTTGTTTGGACTGGGCTTAGTACGCAATTTTATATCTGCTATCATTTGTTTGGACTGGGCTTAGTACGCAGTTTTATATCTGCTATCATTTGTTTGGACTGGGCTTAGTACGCAATTTTATATCTGCTATCATTTGTTTGGACTGGGCTTAGTACGCAATTTTATATCTGCTATCAATTGTTTGGACTGGGCTTAGTACGCAATTTTTATATCTGCTATCATTTGTTTGGACTGGGCTTAGTACGCAATTTTATATCTGCTATCATTTGTTTGACTGGGCTTAGTAGTTAATTTTATATCTGCTATCATTTGTTTGGACTGGGCTTAGTACGCAATTTTATATCTGCTATCATTTGTTTAGACTGGGCTTAGTACGCAATTTTATATCTGCTATCATTTGTTTGGACTGGGCTTAGTACGTAATTTTATATCTGCTATCATTTGTTTGGACTGGGCTTAGTACGCAATTTTATATCTGCTCCCATTTGTTTAGACTGGGCTTAGTACGCAATTTTATATCTGCTATCATCTGTTTGGACTGGGCTTAGTACGCAATTTTATATCTGCTATCATCTGCTTGGACTGGGCTTAGTACACAATTTTATATCTGCTATCATTTGTTTGGACTGGGCTTAGTACGCAATTTTATATCTGCTATCATCTGTTTGGACTGGGCTTAGTACGCAATTTTATATCTGCTATCATCTGCTTGGACTGGGCTTAGTACGCAATTTTTATATCTGCTATCACTTGTTTGGACTGGGCTTAGTACGCAATTTTATATCTGCTATCATCTGTTTGGACTGGGCTTAGTACGCAATTTTATATCTGCTATCATTTGTTTGGACTGGGCTTAGAACGCAATTTTATATCTGCTATCATTTGTTTGGACTGGGCTTAGTACGCAATTTTATATCTGCTATCATTTGTTTGGACTGGGCTTAGTACGCAATTTTATATCTGCTATCATTTGTTTGGACTGGGCTTAGTACGCAATTTTATATCTGCTATCATTTGTTTGGACTGGGCTTAGTATGCAATTTTATATCTGCTATCATCTGCTTGGACTGGGCTTAGTACGCAATTTTATATCTGCTATCATTTGTTTGACTGGGCTTAGAACGCAATTTTATATCTGCTATCATCTGTTTGGACTGGGCTTAGTCAATTTTATATCTGCTATCATTTGTTTGGACTGGGCTTAGAACGCAATTTTATATCTGCTATCATTTGTTTGGACTGGGCTTAGTACGCAATTTTATATCTGCTATCATTTGTTTGGACTGGGCTTAGTAGGCAATTTTATTTCTGCTATCATTTGTTTGGACTGGGCTTAGTGCGCAGTTTTATATCTGACAGTTTTCCTTACAACGGAAATTTTTGTTTACCTAATTTATGCCAACATCCAATAGTGGCTCGAAATTTTGTCACAAACGTTTACCAGCACGTGTTACAATCCTAAAATGTCACCAACGGCGAGATGTGAGTTTTCAGTTAATGTCTTTTTGTCAAGAAGCTGATGGTATAATCAGCAGCTGATATGTTTGACCCGTCTATCTAACTTCAATGTATTGTAGTTTCAGAAGATAAATGCAACGTATCTACCATTTTCATAAGCTATTATTGTAAAAAAAAAAACCTAAAATGTCGTCCTAGCATCTTACATAATTTTGCCAAAAAAGGCGGTAAAATCAACCTTGACCCACGCAATGAAGCATTCACTTTTTCAGCGGCGTTTACATTTCACTACTCGCGATAAGCCTCAGTGATACCGGCTGCGCACATTTATTATTATTTTCAGTAACACTGACTACAGTCGAAAAAAAAAAAAAAAAAAAAAAAAAAAATATATATATATATATATATATATATATATATATATATATATATATATATATATATATATATATATATATATATATATATTAATATATACAATATATATATATATAATATATATATATATATATATATATATATACATATACATATATTAATAAATAAATAAATAAATAAATCTATATACATACATACATACATACATACATACATACATACATACATATGGTTTTTTCCTTTCAACCACAATATCAAATTCAATCTGTTACGTACCGGAACAAAATATAACACGTTAACATGACCTAATATAACTCGTGAACTTACTGTACAATACATCGTCAAAGCCTAAACTTGGATAGATAATATTTTGTGCATGCTTCCCCGCAAGCTTCAAGCAACTTGGAAATACTTTTCGATGAACTATATAGTTTGAACTCCATCGCAAAAAAAAAAGCATTAATTA
The DNA here is from genome assembly GCF_040412425.1 of Macrobrachium rosenbergii. Taxonomy (NCBI): domain Eukaryota; kingdom Metazoa; phylum Arthropoda; class Malacostraca; order Decapoda; family Palaemonidae; genus Macrobrachium; species Macrobrachium rosenbergii. Next base: position 4,278,198 of record NC_089789.1, on the reverse strand, counting down.
ATAATGTCAAAGTAGAAAGAAAAAATTAAAAAATGTTAAAATTACTGATTTTTCTAATGACATCTAGGGAACTCACCAATCTCCAGTTTGCTGCTATCCCCCATGGAATGGTCGTGATTACACGGAATTCCTGGTTCGCGAGGCTGTTTTCTACTTTGCCTAACCCTTCGACCTGGTTTACGCTTTTATTTATCACAAGTTTTAGGATTCCCACACAATTAGACAAGAATCAACGGATCACACAATAAAACAACAAAGCGCTAAACACAAGAACCCCGGGCAAAAGACAAACGGCATCTCGATCACTACGCAAGTATTTACTCAGCTACTTCTCTGCTAACCACCCGGACCCTGCTGGGCGGGACAACCCAAACTGCCTTGTTTATAACGGGTAATTTGATATTTGTATTGTGCCTCATATAATCAGTAAATTATAGGTAGGAGAGAGTCTCAAACGCTTTGAAAGATGGGGTCATTTAATTATTTGGGTTAATCGATCTATTTCTTTTTAATTTGCAAATGATACAATCTCTAATTCCACTTAAAAAAAAAAAACCTTAGTTTTACCAGACCACTGAGCTGATTAACAGCTCTCCTAGAGAGGGCTGGCCCGAAGGATTAGACTTATTTTACGTGGCTAAGAACCAATTGGTTACTTAGCAACGGGACCTACAGCTTATTGAGGAATCCGAACCACATTATAGCGAGAAATGAATTTCTATCACCAGAAATAAATTCCTCTAACTCTTCATCAGCCGGCCGCGGGAATTGAACTCCGGCCCATCGAGTGACAGTCTGAAGCTCAACCGGCTCGGCCAACAAAGGGCTTAATTCCACTTAGAAGAACATGATGCGTGTAGGTACATGCAACAATGTTTACAAATTAACCTGATTGCTTATATTGCTGACAATATTTCCCAAGTCTTACCAACCCAGTGGAATAACAATGCCACCAGCTTCCTAGAGGCTGCTGCTCGCAGGGACAGAGGTTCAAAAACTCGTTGCTTGCGAAATAATGAGCAGAATTCCTTCCTCCTTTCAGCAAGAAGATCGTATTCTTCGTTTAATTTGGGGATTCTCAATTGCTTCTCTTGAAAAGCCTGCTGGGAGTCCAAATAAACTGGAACAAGAATAAAATGAACAGGGCTTTGAAAAATAATCCACTGAAGTAAGACACACAAGAAAACCCGCCAGAGATATTTAATCCCTAAAAGAGACGGACAGGAAGGCAGACATAGCAAGATATAATCGAAGTTATGTAACCAATAAATGAATATAATTATATATATATATATATATATATATATATATATATATATATATATATATATATATATATATATATTTATATATATGCGTTGATAGATTTATATACGACTCTACCATGGCTGTAATTCACCACAGTCAACTAGCCACTGAGTAAATAATATACTGCTTAATTCAACAGGAGCTCAATTGAAGTACGAAGTCATCCACGGACTTGACTTCTTTGTCATTTGCTGTCTGTCTGGCTCCTGTCCAACTCTACCTTCGCCGTCATTTTGTCTCTCTCCCTCAGTCTCTAACGTCCATCGTCACAGAGCAAGAATGTCCCATAAGATCTGGCGTCACATACCAAGGCTCCTTTCGCACTGAAAGACACCGGATATCAGGCAATAAAGGTCAGGGAAATATCTCGGGCTAGAAAGACCGCGAAGAGCCTGTACCAGGAAGCAGTTGATGCAAAACTCTGGGATCGATAATTGTTCACAAATCATTCTTGCTAAGTCAGGTATGTGATGAATGTAGATCATTTAAACCTACATTTGTCACTTGCTTCCTATTTCATTCTAAGTCATGTATGTGATGAATGTAGACCATTTAAACCTACATTTGTCACTTGCTTCCTATTTCATTCTAAGTCAGGTATGTGATAAATGTAGATCATTTAAACCTACATTTGTCACTTGCTTCCTATTTCATTCTAAGTCAGGTATGTGATAAATGTAGATCATTTAAACCTACATTTGTCACTTGCTTCCTATTTCATTCTAAGTCAAGTATGTGATGAATGTAGATCATTTAAACCTACATTTGTCACTTGCTTCCTATTTCATTCTAAGTCAGGTATGTGATGAATGTAGATCATTTAAACCTACATTTGTCACTTGCTTCCTATTTCATTCTAAGTCAGGTAAGTGATGAATGTAGATCATTTAAACCTACATTTGTCACTTGCTTCCTATTTCATTCTAAGTCAGGTAAGTGATGAATGTAGATCATTTAAACCTACATTTGTCACTTGCTTCCTATTTCATTCTAAGTCATGTATGTGATGAATGTAGACCATTTAAACCTACATTTGTCACTTGCTTCCTATTTCATTCTAAGTCAGGTATGTGATGAATGTAGATCATTTAAACCTACATTTGTCACTTGCTTCCTATTTCATTCTAAGTCAGGTATGTGATGAATGTAGATCATTTAAACCTACATTTGTCACTTGCTTCCTATTTCATTCTAAGTCAGGTAAGTGATGAATGTAGATCATTTAAACCTACATTTGTCACTTGCTTCCTATTTCATTCTAAGTCAGGTATGTGATGAATGTAGATCATTTAAACCTACATTTGTCACTTGCTTCCTATTTCATTCTAAGTCATGTATGTGATGAATGTAGACCATTTAAACCTACATTTGTCACTTGCTTCCTATTTCATTCTAAGTCAGGTATGTGATGAATGTAGATCATTTAAACCTACATTTGTCACTTGCTTCCTATTTCATTCTAAGTCAGGTATGTGATAAAGTGATCATTTGAATTTGTCAGATCATTTTAAACCTATGTGATTTGATCACTACATTTGCTTTCCTATTTCATTCTAAGTCAGGTGTGTGATGAATGTAGATCATTTAAACCTACATTTGTCACTTGCTTCCTATTTCATTCTAAGTCAGGTATGTGATGAATGTAGATAATTTAAACCTACATTTGTCACTTGCTTCCTATTTCATTCTAAGTCAGGTAAGTGATGAATGTAGATCATTTAAACCTACATTTGTCACTTGCTTCCTATTTCATTCTAAGTCATGTAAGTGATGAATGTAGATCATTTAAACCTACATTTGTCACTTGCTTCCTATTTCATTCTAAGTCAGGTATGTGATAAATGTAGATCATTTAAACCTACATTTGTCACTTGCTTCCTATTTCATTCTAAGTCAGGTATGTGAGAAATGTAGATCATTTAAACCTACATTTGTCACTTGCTTTCTATTTCATTCTAAGTTAGGTATGTAATAAATGTAGATCATTTTAACCTACATTTGTCACTTGCTTTCTATTTCATTCTAAGTTAGGTATGTAATAAATGTAGATCATTTAAACCTACATTTGTCACTTGCTTCCTATTTCATTGTTGTTATTCTCGGCATCACCCTCATGACTATGGTGTTAGTGCTAAAGAGGGCACATTAATATCCCTTTTTTTTTGTTACATCTTTTACTGTTTATACTAATCGAATTTTACTATTGTCTCATGGAAGTGAACAATAAAATTTTTACCAGCTGATGGAGCATTTCTTCAGGTGTTATTTATAAATAAAAACTGTGTTTAAAATGAAGCAAAATTAAAATGATAAAATATTACAACTACAATACTTCAGGTGTGTTACTGAAACATTTGAAGGTTATCTGTGGCTATTTATCTACCTAAATCCTGAGAAACAAAATAGGGTGAGTTACGTTTTGAATTTTTGATAAGGACAACCAATATAATTTTAAGCTGAAATTGCGAGGCTTAACACTAGAATCCACTGTTGTGAAAAGAACATCAACTGGACATCAGACATTAAATCTCAGAAATTCTGGTTCAGACAATAACATAAGGATTTTTTTTTTATTGTCTTTTACCTTTTTCCAAAAGAAAAAAAAACTATTGTACCAAACAGAAACAGTTTTAAAGGAACAAAAAAATGTGAAATATGCATTGGTTTTTACCAATCACTTACCTGATCCTTTTCTCACTCTTGATTCTTGAGGACTGGATGCCAGTGTTTCTCTTTTTATAAGAACAATAATCATGAATTTTTAATATATTTTCTTTTGACAATACAACACGTATAAATTAGATTTTTATTGACCAAATAATAAAATATTAACTCTGGCTATCACGAGGGTAAGACTGGATTAGGGAGTGCAGAGCCTGCGACTTCTGGCGACAGAGGCGATATTTAACCTTATTCACTTGTAGAGATTACTGACGGCTGAATGTGAAAGCAAAACCGGACAGACACCCTCTACCAAATATAGCAGACATAATAAATCAAATGAATAATCACAAAAATCGATCTGCTAAAAGGATATTCCCAAGTCCCGGTAACAAAAGAAGTTATCGAGAAGACCGCAATCATCACCCCATTCTGCACCGACACATTCAACTACAACTGTTTCGGTGTCCGTAACTCAGGGGCAACATTCCAATGATTGATGGATGAGCTGTTCGAGGACCTTCAATTCTGCATGGCATATGTAGACGACATACTAATCCTCAGCCCAAATTTAAAACAGCACCTCAGGGATGTGAAAATAGTTCTACAAAGACTAATAGTGCGGGAAGACAAGTGCGAATGGGTGGAGTTTCTGGGGCACCAAGTGAGTCAGTCCAGAGGGCATGAAATCTCTGCCAGAGAAAGTGAGAGCAATAACAGACTTCCCTGAACCAACAACAGTAAAATCAGTGCAAGAATTTTCAGGTTTAATAAATTATTACCACTGATTCATACCAAACATAGCAAAAATTATCAGCCCCAAACATGAATGACTTAAAGGAAATAAAAAGAAATTAAATTGGGGAGGAAAGCAAGACAAAGCATTTATTTTAACAAAAGAAGCAATGACCTCTGCCACAACACTAATATTTCCTTTATCCCGTGGGTCCCTCACCCTAACAACTGATGCAAGCAACACGGTGATGTTGCTAAGTAACCAATTGGTTCTTAGCCACGTAAATAAGTCTAATCCTTCGGGCCAGCCCTAGGAGAGCTGTTAATCAGCTCAGTGGTCTGGTAAAACTAAGGTATACTTAACTTTAATACGGTGATGGGCACCATACTTGAGCAGGACACATGATGGTCATCTTCTACAGCGAAAAACTAACCATAGCAGAGCAGAAGTATTCAACATTCGACAGGGAGCTCCTTGCAGTCTACAAGGCAGTCTGTCACTCCCGCCACATGCTTGAAGGACGGCAGTTTCTGGTACAGACAGACCATCAACCACCGACGCACGCCTTCACAAGGTCAGCAGACGCACAGTCAGCGCGACAACAACGGCACCTGTCAGTGATTGCCGAGTACTCCTGCACCATAAAATACCTGAAGGGTTGAGCGAACACCGTGGCTGACGCTCTATCAACAAACTGCACCAACACCATCCAACTTGGGACAGCCTACCCCGAGATAGTAAAAGCGCAGAAGGAAGATGAGGGCCCGCAGCGACTATGGTGGGTCAACCCTTTCCTCACATGGAGTGACCTGTCAACCAACAGTGGAACAATGACCATCACCTGCAAGATGAGTACTGGGTGCCCTTGCCCATACTTGCCAGAGGGACTAAGAAGGAGAGCCTTCGCTCTCGCCCATAACCTATCCCACCCATTGGGCCGATCAACTGCCTGAATCATAACAGATCGGTACAGCTGGTGGGGGATGAGAAGAGACGTGGACAAGAGAGTGCATCAGGTGCCAGACGTCAAAAGTCATGAGACACTTTGAAAGCAGGATAGAAGAGTTCAAAACAACGAACCACTGACTCGCCCACATGCATGTCGACATAGTGGGACCCTATGCCCCTCAGAGGGGTACAAATACCTGTTTATCATAATAGACAGGAACACCAGGTGGCCGGAAGCAATATCCATCTGACAGCATACGGCGGAGAGCTGCATTAAATCCCTCGTTGACTGGGTCAGTAGGCAAGGAGTCCCCCCGATAATCACCAGCGACAGGGGCGCCAGCTTCACATCCACCCTGTGGAATGCCCTCGCTGACAGTCTGGGGACGAAAATAATGCATCTGATGGCCTACAGCCTCGAAGCCAACGGAATCATCAAGAAGATGCACCAATCATTAAAAACAGCACTCACTGCCAGCTGCCAGGGCGGGTGTTGGAAAAGAGAACTGCCACGGGTTCCTCTAGGACTGAGAATGACACCACACGCCGCATTCAACGCATCTCCAGCAGAAGTCCTGTACAGCCAAGTGTTAAGTATACCTTAGTTTTACCAGACCACTGAGCTGATTAACAGCTCTCCTAGGGCTGGCCCGAAGGATTAGACTTATTTTACGTGGCTAAGAACCAATTGGTTACTTGGCAACGGGACCTACAGATTATTGTGGAATCCGAACCACATTATAGCGAGAAATGAATTTCTATCACCAGAAATAAATTCCTCTAACTCTTCATCAGCTAGCCGGGGAATCGAACTCCGGCCCATCAAGTGACAGTCCGCAGCTCTACCGACTCGCCCAACGAAGAGCTGCAGCCAAGTGTTGACGGTGCCGGTGGACCTCTTCCAATTAAGAACAAACCTAACATCACCATCTGACACCTGAAAAGTGATAAAAAAATAATACCGGCTAAGACACCCTACAAAGCAAACAGAAAAGTGTGTATCCCCGAAGACTTCCAGAACGTAAAATACGTGTTCATCTGGATAGATGCACACAAACCATCCCCCTCTCCCCAGCCTACTCTGGACTACACCATATACTCCAGAGACGGCTGAAGGCATACCAGACGACAGTAGACGGGAGGACAATGTAGGTTTCAATCGACTGGTTGAAAGTTGCATTCATACCAGACCCCGGCCCACATACGTAGGCCTCTCCTTTTTTTTGGGGGGGGGGATCCTGTAGTGACCACGTTGCAAACCTAATGAGTAACTAGGGAGGAAAAAGCACGTGGTCGAGAGAAGCAAATTATCTCACACGTCTGTTATGCAGATATCTCAATCACCATATTGTCACCTTCCATGTAATAGTATAATTTTGTATGTTGTCATGCCAGCTTTCCAGTAATGTATGTATGACTGCCAATCAGATGTCTTGTAAATCTATGTCTGTGAAGAAACACAGACGCCTGACTTTAATCCCTTCCTCGATCTGTCAAGAGGTCGGGACTACTTTGCAGCTTGCATGAGCTATTGGCCTGTGTGGAAGTTTTTTTTTTTTTTAATAAAGTAGTGAGCTGTAGACCTCCGTATCTCATTTGTACCTCACTCACAAAGTAATTCTAAAACATATCAACCCAATTTGAGATTCTAAAGCTTATAAATATGCACCTTGTGATTTACGACATGGACATCAGCGCTGAAAGCTATTTGAATTATTCTACACTCAAAACCTCTATCAGTATGTATCAGTCCTCTGAAAATATCTTGGGCATAATGATGACAGGTCATGATTTACACAAAGTGTTTCATTTTCTATTTAGTAAAGCTGTATATATGTAAATAAATAAATAAACAATATTTTGATATATATACATATACATATACACATATATATATATATATATATATATATATATATATATATATATACGCAATATATATACTGTATATATAATTTATATTTAAATGTATAACTGATTCACTAAAATATGGAACGTGATAAATGTATAAATAAAGGCAAATACCACGACGGAAAAATGAAACAACGGAGTGGTTGCTAGGCCTTTCGACACAACAAAACTGATGAAAAATATAAAAGTGAGTTTACAAGAAAGCTGGTATAATTGACAGATGACACACAACTATTCCTGAGGGTGGGGATTATAAGGAACAGATGCACCTGGAATCCAACACAGTTGAAGAAGAATTAGTGGACCTACCAAGTATAGTCACGGCTTGATTACTAATTAGTTACCTTTTATATATTTTCTATGTATTCGTATGTTTAATAGTTTTTTTTTTTTCGAAAATGCATTGTACTTTTATAAATATGTAATCAGCTTATTCATTTCGAGGTCATCTTTAGTGGTTAGTCCCTTCCCCTGTATAATCCTTGAATTGATTCCTCCCTGCTTCTGAGCCAGTTGGCCTAATGCTTTGTAAAACCTCTCAAAAGATTTACCTTTCTTTTGGTAGATCCACTAATTCCTCAACCGTGTTGGATTCCAGGTGCATCCGTTCCTTCATAATCCCCATCCTCAGGGATATCTGTGTGCATTTGTCAATTATACGAGTTTTCTTGCAAACTTTATTTTTATATTTTTTACATCAGTCTGCTAGTAAGGACTGGTGCGTCGAAAGGCCTAGCACCCACTCCATTGTTTCTTTTTTCCTTCGTGACATTTGCCTTTATATATATATATATATATATATATATATATATATATATATATATATATATATATATATATATATATATATATATATGACAAAAGCCTCAAATGTGCACTTAATTAATTTTTTTTACCATAAGACAATTCAGTCATTTAAGGTTTCCAACGGTACTAAGAACATTTCTCTATCATTTGGTTATTGGGATAATAATGATTTATTACATTTACCTCAGGTATTAAGTAAAAACATGAGGTTATTTGCGCTGCCAGGAGACCATAGCAACTTCCCGACATGATTTCATAGTCACCTGCAGGGGTATTGGATTATAAAAATAGTTAAAAGTTCTTATCATAAACATCTGGAATTATACGACTCACTGGGTAATATTCGTCCTTAATTAGTAGTTGAAAGATACCACGTTGATTGCTCTTTTGATACCTTCACTTTTGATACCGTTCCTGAGATTATGAAAGCTCAAAGTTTATGCAAAGTAGTCTATAAAATCACGATTTTTAAAAAATTTTAACGGTTTAATTATGAGGATTTTGGTTAAAATTTATCCCCATCGTTATAAATACACTGAGTAACTATCAGAAAAAACTTTTGTAATAGTTTATCTTTGATTTATATTTAAGTATGCCACGTCTGGCTTACACGTTTACACGTTTACATAGTCGACTGAGCAGTGGGTTGGCTCGGCGAAAAAGTTGTAACTTTTTAACCAGATTCTTGATGGAGATCAGAGGTTCTGAACGGCGCTGATTAACTGTGTTGGTGCTTGATGTATTTGTGAAGGCAGTAATTGACTCTTACCGATTGAAAATTAGATTTCCTCAAATGTAGTTATGATGGTATTTAACTTAAAGAGTATTGATAAAACCACATAAATCCAAATGTTTTTCTAATATTTTCAACCCTGTGTTAGAGATTAAGAATTCTAATTATCACCCGTCCGCCCGAAAAAAAAACCTTGATAATAACCGTGTAAGTAGACTGGCAACGAGAACAAACCCAGAATTGACACTGGAGACTTTTTCTATCTGTACTTGAATAAGAGTATAAGAAGTTTCACAATTTATTCTTATTACGTGGAAATCTGTAAACCTCAGCACATGACATCTCGGTTAAAAACCCAGAGATTCTCTCTACCCGATAACAATTACGGTTCTTAAAATTCCATATATCACTAACACCAAGAGCTTCCAGATCTAACGAGGTTCCTGATGTAAATCAGGCTAACTAAAAAATATCTCATACTACAACCGGACAAGGGAATTGGGTTTTACACGTAAATTCTCCACTTTGAAGCTTTAATGACAGACGTTCTTTGACAAACTGGAAACGATGAGGGAAATTTAAAGGTGAGAACGATCCGAAAAGAATCAGGATGAGTCAGTATCACCAATAAAGCTCAGAAACAAACTAAAATAAACAGCAAAATTTTGTTATTACCTGTATGCCTTTCTAATCGCAATAGAAATTAGCCCATGCCATTATTGTTATTATTACGAGCTTGTTGGCGCACGCTACGTGCGCTGGAACCCGACGCTGCTGTCTTCCCTACCCTCTCGGTCCCCCTACCTACCCCGCTCCCCCTGGGGTGGACAAACAGGTTTGCAGGAGGAAGATGGGTGTCTCCCCTACCGTCCCGTTCACCTGCCTATCCCGCACCCACCCGAGTGGATAAACTGGTTTGCAAGGGGTGGGTGGGTGGCTGTGTCATGTCTTCCCTATTGTCAGTGTCACCCAGGGAAGGACAAACAAGATCAGATCCTCCAGGATTATTATTATTATTATTATTATTATTATTATTATTATTATTATTATTATTATTGTAACAATCCAAAATGTAACCATTGTCAGAAATTAAGAATGCTACTAACATCAGGGCCCCAATAGTGAAAGCAGCCCAGTAATGGAGCGGATATTGATAGATAAAGATTAACTATGAAATAGCAATGTCAAGATGAAATAAATATGATAAATAACAAGGAAACATAAGCGAAACTGGTGTCATCATGCTCAGCAAAATTATTTGCACCATACCTGAACTTCCGAAGCTTCAGTGATTCAACTACATGATTAAGAGGACCATTCCACAATCTAGTCACAATAGTATAGCTTCTAGAACTCTATGGAGAATCGAATCTCCCAGGAAAATCAAGACTGTCAGAACTAACTGCATATCTGACACTCCGTGGTAGTTGGTGTGGTCTGAGAAATTCTGAATTTAAAGGATGATCAAACTTATGAAATACATAGCTTGGACAATGATCACTGAACAATGGCGCCGGAGATTAACATAAAAAAACAAGGCTAGGGAATTTAATGGAACTCAAGCTTTTGGTCCAAAAATTTAAGTTGCGAGTCAACTGTTGGAGACCAAAATGGGGGAACAATACTGAAAATATGAATGAAAAATTAAAACTCTCCGTAAGGATAAACAGGTATTGGAAAATCTTGGAACACTTTCTTAGTGTACAATTTTTTTGCGCAATTAAAACGAGATATTCAGTGTATGTTTCTCCAAAGGGAATTTACAATCAAGAATAACAGTTAGACTTTGAAACGAATTGCACGTAGTAAAAGAAACACTGTCAGTGAAAAGATCTTCTTGTGAGGATCCCGTCTTAGGCATGCCAACTATTATGCTTTGAGTTTTACTTCCTAAATTGGCGCTATTCACTGATTATAGCTAAATCTCTTAAAAATTCAATAACTGCATTAGCGAACCTTGTTAAATCATTTAATTAATAATTGGTGCCATGTGAACTCTGAGCCCAACATTCTACAGTTATCTGTAATTATTTTTCAATTCATGTGTGTCGCAAATTGTAGTGTTTTCTCTCAATTTTTTTTTACATAAAGCTGTTTCAAGAAGGTGACTACGGGGAAATGAAAGGGCAAAAATTACAGCCACATATTTAATTAAGCTGCAGAATTATGTATGAACCCTCCGATGCAATATCTGCTTCACGCATCTGCATAGGAGGCTCAGCAGAGCATCGCTCCACCACAAACATGGTGTCATTTCCCTCTGACTTGCCCGCGATCTTGTGCATACTGGATGTTGAGGTCTCTCCCTGCCAAAACACTTTTCACTCCTTCTATCCTGCCATTTCTAGGTCTAGCTCTACCCTCTGTATTGCAACATATCGTTGACCATTTTTTCTAAATTTCCAAACCACCTCAAAACTCTGTGATCCAGTCTTTTCAAGCCTCTGCCTATCTCCACATCCAGGCGACCTCTTTCGGTTATTCTTATTATATATATATATATATATATATATATATATATATATATATATATATATATATATATATATATATATATATATATATAGCAAAAATATCATTCATCCTTGCAGTTTCAATTTTTTTTCCTTTCATTCACAATCGAAGTTCACTCTTCATTTCCATTGAGGGTAACTGGTTTAACAATGCCTTTATGCGTTGTATCGTAACTTTGACTTGCAAATGTACTCCGTTTCCTTTCAAATTTCTGTACACTTCCACACTTCCTCCTACCTTGTTTGCTTTGCCAATTTTGTGACTCCTGCCTTCTGTTTTCTAAATGCCATACACAATGCTTGCTAGCAAATACTTGTAAGAGTTTACAGCATCTATTATTCCATCGTCCATATTAGGGTTTATTGCTTCACCTTTCTGAATTGTACTTACCCCTAGAACCAAATTTTGTATCCACATGTACTTTAAACTTTATCTACTTTCTAATACATCTAAACTTTTCCATTAGTCTCTGCAGTTTCTCTTCACAATCCCCAATCAGTACTGTTTCAACTGCATGCATCTGTCATCCCATATGCCATACTTGGCGAATCCTGTCCCACAACTGATGCCTATAAATAGTCCCCTTTCTATGACTTTTCATATCCATCCAGGTATAAAATTAGGTAAAAGCCAGGGAGACACAACAATCTTGTCTCAGCTCCATTTTTTTCACCAAACCAGTCACTCTCCCTTTTATATGCTTTGACACTTCATCATCCTAATAAAAACTTCTGATCAATCTCAGCAACATATCATCTAAACCATATACCCTTATTGCACTCCACAACACCTCTTTCCTTCGACTCCCCCACCCCCACCCAAATTCATATGTTCAAATTCTGAAAACAGTAGGAAAACTTTGCATATGTAAATTAAGTTAGGTTGTACGTAGTTTCTTAATAAGAGTTAATTAAGTATTAATAAGTTATTTGTAGTTTAATATTTGAAAGTGTGAAACGTTGGTGTATAAAATCTGTCAACTTGTCATATAAAGATTAGGACTGATTTATTGTTCGAATGCTGAATGAAGATGAACCTTTTTTTGTTTTATATTTAGTAAATATTTGAAGTTTTACATCATAAAGAGAAAAACTGATAATGCATTACCAGAGCCTCACGTAGATAGGAAGAATGCTTTCGGATAGTTAAGGACTGAATTGTATAATTTACCCTGTGTGACAAGTCAAATTTGCAAAATATTCAGAGTATTTACACGAAATCACAACCAAAAAACTTTTGTACTTCAGCCGTCATTAGTATCGTTGATATTTGCAAAGCAAAATTTTGACAATAAAAACAGGGTTCAGTTACCCTTACCACATTTATATTCATAGTATAAGTAATTGTTATGATAAAACTGAACCGATAGCCGTTTAGTCGCGCCAAATATTCAGATCACCAGTCAGTTATCTGCTGTTGAAATTATAACGACCATTTGGCTCAAAACACATCGCTTAGAACAATATATATATATATATATATATATATATATATATATATATATATATATATATATATATATATATATATATATATATGTTAATGAAGTCAAACAGGGCCATCTTTTATTGCTTTATCTGTTTGAAGAACAGAATCAATCATCTGACTTCTCTAAGATGACTGTGGTAGCCGTGGCTCATCCCTGGGTCAGTAAATTCCTTCTCCTTTGTCGACTTCTCTCACTAATCTATCTTTACAACAAAGGCCTACTGAAATTAAACACTGATGTACAAAACTAGAATTTATTGACAAATTTAATGAAAGTAACTCAGCAAAAGCTACGGTCATGAAATGGAGTGATTCACACCCCCTGTCAATGGAAAACGTAACTAAGGGAAATACTGTTTCACAAATGATTCTGTACCCAGCAATACTAGTGAATAACACCCTGGTCAAGAAACAAAGTAATAAGGTCATTGTTTTTAGACAGCAATATATGTCATATAGTATGTAAAAGTAAAAACACCACTTCCAAAACATTCGTCCTCTCAGGAGAAACTCGAATTCTTTTTGAAAGGAACGTATCAATATTTTAAAACCTGAAATGGTATTAAAAGCCATGAATATTCAAAACAGAAAACTGCCTAATGGAGCATTAAATGGGAAAATTCATTAAGTAGGCATTGATCAGTTTCAATACTTCCCAACCGGGGGTTTTCCTTCTAAAGTCTGGAAAGATATAAATGTCACTGGGTGATCTTACTTTCTCTCTGGCCATGAATAATGTGTCTTCATAGTGGCAGTTTCTTTAAACACTACACCAGGCTAAAAACACATAGCAGCCACTCCAGATCGAGGCAGTCTCCCTGTGAGAGTCACCGTTCCTCTCATAAATATCCCATGGGAGATCGCACATACACACACGCACATACCCCACCGGAACCTGGGCACTTCCAGCGGATTGGTTCACTGTTCTATCATGCTGTTCCCGTGCGCTTGGATCGTGACAGACCCAAATGCGCTTGCAGTAGAAGTGCCACTGCCAGGCCAGCACATAGCTCTGTACTGCTGATCCAAGTCAATCCAGACTATAATATATACATACACACATGCACAAACACACACACAGACACACACATATGTATATGCTATTTGGGCAGTTTTCTCTCTTATACAATTCCTATTTAAGTAAACGGCATTTTCTCAGCTATCTTCTTATCTAGACTCTCAGTCAGATGAAGTATAGACTGATTGAGAGTCTAGCTAATAAGATAGTAGCTGCAGAAAATGCCACTGGCTTTAATTGGAAATATATATATATATATATATATATATATATATATATATATATATATATATATATATATATATATATATATATATATATATATATATATATATATATATATGTAATATATATAAATATATTGTATGTCAGCAACAGAAGAGTCCCGTGGAAATCGGAAACGAATAATAAATATTAAAACCAGAGCATCTTTATTAGTTGAGACTCGTTTGGAGATTTACATTCCTCCGTCATCGGGCAAGCTATAATGGAATATATGTTACATTCAAAATCAATGAAGTTATAAAGTAAAATAAAATTACGTATTACAAGACATGATGACTTGAACGCGCAGCAAAATCCTAAAATATAGAGCTACAAATAGAAAATGTTTGTTGTCAAAAAGAGTAGAAATGAATAGTCTAAAAACACAGCAATTCAACAGACCTTTCATTACAGTACTACAAAGAGGGTTGATTTTACGAATACGTATACAGGAAAGGAGCTTCAAAAATTATTACTTCCAAACCCACAACTGTCACTGTTAACAGAGAAGTTATTTACTTTCCCATCGCGTTTGCTGGAAATGGACCCTTTAAAGTAAAGAAAGGGTTAACTAAACTATTGCATGAATTCTACCCGCAAATAGACATACGAGTGGTATTTAAGCCAGAATCTACATTGCAAAAATTCTTCAGGTTCAAGGATGTGATGTCAACTGAGCTGCAGTCATCTATCGTTTATAAGTACAAGTGTCATTGCTGTAATGTAATGTACATCGGAAAATCAAAGCGGCAGTTCAAGATTCGCATGTTCGAACATATTGGAAAATCTGTTGAGATGAATAGGCCATTAAGCAAACCATCACTTAGCGCCATTCGCCAACAATCTGAAGAATATGACCGTCCTATAAATTTAGATTCTTTTTCAGTTCTTACTTGCAGGACCAACGAAATGGAGGTCGGAGTGGTTGAGTCTCAGCGTACCCTAAGAGACGAACCCTCTCTTTGTAATTATGAAAGGTCTGTTGAATTGCTGTGTTTTTAGACTTTTAATTTCTACTCTTTTTGACGACAGACATTTTCTATATGTATCTCTATATTTTAAGATTTTGCTGCGTGTTTAGGTTATTATGTCTTGTAATATGTAATTTGATTTTACTTTATAACTTCATATATTCCGTTATAGATTACCCGATGACGGAGGAATGTAAATCTCAAAACTAGTCTCAACTGATAAAGATGCTCCTCATTCAAGCCCTGGTTTTAATATATATATATATATATATATATATATATATATATATATATATATATATATATATATATATATATATACATATATACATATATATACACATTTATAAACACATTATTACACACATATATATATATATATATATATATATATATATATATATATATATATATATATATATATATATATATATATATATATATATATAGCTGACCAACACGTCACTGCCTGCAGAAAACTCTGAATGACAACCGATAAACTCTCTCTCTCTCTCTCTCTTTCTCTCTCTCTCTCTCTCTCTCTCTCTCTCTCTCTCTCTCTCTCTCTCTCTCTCCTCCCTAACACCCCTTCTTCTCTCTCTTACTTCTTCTCCTGCTCTCTCTCTCTCTCTTTCCTGTTATGATTGTTGCTTCAGTTACAATGCCCAAAATTTTTGACTTTTTATATTTCACCCCTCCTCAACCCCTTTCCTAACGGGGCTGAACTTGGACTTGAAAGGGCATCGGGAGTGTCACTATTCATCTCAGTGACATCGAAAACTGTGGATTAGAAGCTAATATCTGTCATTTTTGATGTTTTATTTTTCACCCCTCCTCACCCCCACTTCCAATCAGGGCTGAACTTGGACTTAAAGGGCATCGGGAGTGTTACTATTCATCTTGGCGACCTTGAAAACTATGGATTAGACACTAATATCTGTCATTTTTGACGTTTTATTTTTCACCACTTCTCATCCCCCTTCCTATTGTGGCTGAACTTGGACTTGAAGGTCATTGGGAGTGCCACTATTTAGTCGGCTGCATTTATGAGAAAAAAGCACCTTGCTCCCAAAAAATTGCTACAAAAGGTTTCTTAACTGTTTAATGTAGCATTAGGTGTGCTTAATAACATATCAAATGTCTACCACAATCTGACCATACAAAAGGTCTGATTTCCAAGATGGCGTCTATAATAGCCCTTAAATCCTTAAAATGCCCGTTACTCTTCCTTATTCAAAGTAAATAAGTAATACTGCTGCCTAACATTTTATTTTGGGGAGCTTGAAGCCCAATTAACATATCTATATTATACTGAATTGATTATATACTCACAAAATCCAAGACAACGGACTAATATGGACACCATACTATGAAAATCTCCATCATTCATTCTAGTTTATTTTACAAGTAAATTTAGCGTCTAAACACCTGTTTTGGTGATTTAGGAATCCAAAGAGCATATCTGAATTACAGTATATTGAAGTAGGTCTAATTACATATATATAAATTTAATATGGCTGCCAAAAAAAAAAAAAAAACTGCTTTTAACTCATTTTACTCAGGTAAATTTACTACCTAAACCCCTGTTTTGGTAATTTAGGAATCCGATAAATGTATTTAAATCACAGTATATTACAATGATTACATATTTATAAAACCTAAGATGGAGGACCAATATGGCTGCCAAACTACAAAAAATCATCATTATTCATTTCAGCTCATTTTATAGAAGTAACCTTGCTGTCTAAACCCGTGTTTTGGGGATATGGCAAATCCAGTTAGCCTATCTGATTTCAGCAAACTGAAGTAATTATATATATATATATATATATATATATATATATATATATATATATATATATATATATATATATATATATATATCTAAAATCAATGTTGGAGGAGCAAAATAGCTGCCAAATTATGAAAATCCCCATTACTCACTTCAATTTACTTTACTCACGTAAATTTGGTGTCTAAATCTCTTTTAGGAAATCTGGGAATCCAACCAACTTATTTGAATAACAGTACATTGAAGTGATTAGATTTTTCAACATCTAAGATGGGGGACCAGTAAGGCTGACAGACTCAGTGTAGTGATTGCTGGTAAAATGTTATCATAAATCCTATTTTATAAATTTCTGAAAAACCAGGTTTACAAATATTCATTGTCGCCTTCTTCTTCCTGTAAAGCTTGATTGTGTGGCTTCTCAAGCAGGTGTGCATGGTAATTCATAGCCTTTGCAACTGCAATGCATTTGACAGGCAGTTTTGCAGTTACAGTAGACCATCTGAAGTAGGCTTTCTGGTGCAGCAGTTTTCTTGTACTGGCAAGAGTACTGATTCACTTTCATCTTTGCATTACTATGTTTTGATGAAAAAAAATTGTCTGCCAAGTCATTTGTTACCCCAGAACGCCTCCCACCCACCAAGTCCTCGACAAAATATCAGCTTTAGAGTCTATTACCAGATCATTTTGTGGACTGGAAACGAAAGTGGCGTGAATGTAGTGAACTGGGGATGGAAACTGGAGGACAATCAATTTGTACCGGTTATGAGCAAGAAAACTGCTGCACAAGAAAGCCCCCTCCAGGTGGTCCACGGTGAATGAAAAACTGCCTGTCAAACGTGTTGCAGTTGCAAAGGCTATGGACTACCATGCACACCTGCTTGTAGACCTGGTCAAGTTGAGAACTGTGCGAATCCACACAATCAAACTTTACAGGAAGAAGAAAGCGACAATGAATATTTGTAATTCTGGTTTTTCAGAAACTTATAATATAGGATTTATAACATTTTACCAGTAATCACTACACTAAGTTTGGTGGCCTTATTGGTCCCCCATCCTAGATGTTCAAAAATCTAATCACTTCAATGTACTGTTATTCATATAAGTTGGTTGGACTTCCAGATTCCCGAAAAGGGATTTAGACGCCAAATTTACGTGAGTAGTGTAAATTGAAACGTGTAATGGGGATTTTCACAATTTGGCAGCTATTTTGCTCCTCCATCATTGATTCCGTATTTATATATTTAATCACTTCACTTTAATGAAATCAGATAGGCTAACTGGATTACCATACCCCCAAAACACGGGTTTAGACAGCAAGTTTACTTCAATAACACGAGATGAAATGAATAATGATGATATTTGTAGTTTGGCAGCCCTACTGGTACTCCATCTTAGATTTTAGAGATATGTAATCATTGTAATCTAATGAGATTTAAATAAATTTATTGGTTTACCAGATTCCCAAAACAGGGGTTTAGACAGTAAATTTGCTTGTGTAAAATGATTTAAAATAAGCAATTTCTTTTACTTGGCAGCCATATTGAACCTCCATATTAAATTTTGTATATACATAATTAGATCTACTTCAATATACTGTAATTCAGATATGCTCTTTGGATTTCCAAATCACCAAAACAGGTGTTTAGGCATTAAATTTACTTGTATAAAGTAAACTAGAATGAATGATAGAGATTTTAATAGTATGGTATCCATATTGGTCCGCCATCTTGGATTTTGTGAGTATATAATCCCTTCAATATTATGTAAATATGTTAATTGGTCTCAGGCTCCCCAAAATAAGATGTTAGGTAACAGTATTACTTATCTAGTTTGAATAAGGAAGAGTAAGCATTTAGGGGCTATTATAGATGCCATCTTGGAAATCAGACCTTTTGCATGGTCAGATTGTGGTAGACTTTTGATATGTTATTAAGCACGCCTGACACTACAATAAACAGTTGAGAAAACTTTTGTAGCAAATTTTTTGGGGTCAAACCTCATTTTCAGGCGACCAATCCATCTCAGCGACCTCGAAAACTATGGATTAGACACTAATATCTGTCATTTTTGCCATTTTATTTTTTACCCCTTTTCACCCCCCCTTCATATTAGGGCTGAACTTGGACTTTAAGGGCATCGGGAGTGTCACTGTTCATCTCAGCGACCTCGAAAACTATGCATTAGACACTAACATCTGTCATTTTTGCCATTTTATTTTTCACCCCTTCTCACCCCCCTTCATATTAGGGCTGAACTTGGACTTTAAGGGCATCGGGAGTGTCACTATTCATTTCAGCGACCTCGAAAACTTTGCATTAGACATGTCACCCTCTTCCCACCACCACCCCCTTTGGTGTCAGTGATGTCTCACCCCATGTATATATATATATATATATATATATATATATATTATATATATATATATATATATATATATATATATATATATATATATATATATATATATATATATATATATATATGCGTGGGTGTGTTACGCTTTCTGGAAAATGTATTTACCATTCTTGTTCATTCAAAAGGAAACTATTATCTTCCCTAGGGGAGAACACATGTCTAACTCCAAGTGGCAGCTGGCAACTTGGGGACCATCTGAAAATGAACCATCACTCATCTCTATCTTTGTAGCGTATCTCACAATTGATTAAGGCCACTGAATGAAACTCAATGACATTAGAAGAATATAATTTATTCTAAAACCCAACAAACCACTGAATAATTAAAATGAGCGAATCATATAATTTGACTCTCGAAACCAAGTCTGAAAAAATTAATCAAAGAAAACGGGATCTCAGAATCATAGCAGGACTAAACTACGAGGCAAGACGAAAATCATATTATTACCAGAAAGTATATAGCCTACCGGTCAAGTCACAAATTCGGTCATTATCAAAATCATGAAATGCACCATTCCAAATATTCCTTACAATTTGAAAATTCTTCTCCCAAAGTCCCTGATAGGGCCATTAGTGATTCGTCTCCCACGCCAATTTAAATTTTTCTTGTACCTCCTTATTTGCCGAAATACTAACAACAGTCTTCCCTATAACTCTGCTGATTTTTAAAGTACTAAAATTAAAATCTGAAATTACAGCGCAGTGATCTGAAGAGAAGACTGGTAATGGAGTGGATGAGTTAATCTGTGAATACAATGATTTGAGAGACAGCCTGTCTTTTCTGGAGGCATAAGTGCCCCTTACATGGTGTAATCTTTAGTTTGGTTTGTATTTGCAACATCATTCAACCCAACTCCTTTGACGAGATTTGCGAATATCTTAGATATCAAAGCGTCGTCCATCGTGCTAACATCTCTTCTGCAAACCGAGTTGAAATCTCCTCTAACAATTATATTGTCAACATAGTCTAAGAAAATAGCACAGATCATCAAAATAAGGCGCCTATGTTCAGTAAGAAGAGTAACTGCTTATTAATACTTATTCTTAGACTAAGGACCCTATGTTCATTATCATTTTTTCGACTAATAGCAGAAAACGGTACTAAGCGCTTACTAATGAAAATTTCTGCTCTTCCTCTCAGCAGAAAAATAACAGAATGATTAATAAACTTTCCTTAGTATTTCTTAATATGAGACATTTTCTCAGTACTTTTAAGGTTATGTTCCTGCAACATTATTGTATCTAATAATTTATGGTAATGTGCCCTTTCCATAAATTTCAACTGTTTGTTTTCCTCGTTTAATTTATTGATATTTCAAACATTGCAACATCCAAAGCGACTGCTGATGCACGTATAGAAACAATGATTGTCAGTATGATAATTGATGCTGTGATTATACATTACCCTACAACTTTTTTTTTTTTTTTACATTATCCAATACATTTTTGCTCTTTTACAATTTAAATTTCCCCCAGTCTTCACTTTTACTGACCACAATATCTAATGAATCTTTTGTAAATACCTCAAGCTCCAAGAGATTAATATCCGCTGTCCTTGCCTTACAATGATTACGTAACAGAGCCATTATTACACCCACAAATATTATTTTCGTTTGATGGGAAAACGGTTTTCTCATCCTCCAAATCCTGCTTCGATTTTGGTCACATCACCTGCCTCATCTACCACTGCGGCAATATCCTACGGCCATCTATCATGAGACTCGCATATCGCTTCACACTCCTTCATTGCCTTTCCTGCTCGTATTTCCTTCTCCGCTGGTTGCAACACTGGAAACTCTTCTATACTGGAAGCGTTTATCCTCTCTTCCTTTTCGTAATTAACAGTCATTTGTAACCACGCCACACTTGTAACATGTCTTGGTTTGGCCATTCTACATAAACAAAGCATTATGACCCAGTATATTCATTGACGAAGGGATGTTACTCCTAAGTTCCATACGTGCAGTCCTGATTCCATTTAATAAACCATCTGATTTCCCACAAGTAAACTTAGTTAGCCATATTCCATACACCGAATCGTATCTTGACAAGGCACTTTCTAAAACTCTATTATCCAAGTCGAAGGGCGCATATCTTAGATGCGTGGGCACAAATCCTACTAACGTTAAACACACGCACTGTTTTACCTTCACCCAGTGAAAAGTTCATTTCATCACTGCTCTCATAGAAAGTTCGGAACACAGTGCTGCTGGTAAATTTCACAACCACCTTATTTCCGTTAGTTGTTGAAAACCAACAATATCATTATGATCAATCCGATGTGCATAAAAAATGACTTCACTTATAACCTTGTAATCAGGGCCAAAAGAAAACAGTAACGCTATTGAGTCTTGTCTTTCCACTGGTCAAAGTGAACCCTTACCTAGTCTGCTAGAAGACGCCTTACTGCTACCAATGCAGCCATCGGGTGTTAGAGCCATTTCCCACGAATAATCAAAATTCCTTCTCCCACTACAAAACCTACACAGGTTTATTTACCAGTCCCGTCATAGCTGGAACCTTCAAACTAACTAGTTTCCAAATAAACCGGAGCTGTGTTGTAGACAACCTTCCCTTCGAATTGTTGGTGAGAACCCCACACAGGAACAACTGGCCAGGGACATGGATACAAAGTTTCATCCTTGAAAGTACTTGGAATTTATCCCTCTAATAATTACCAGTGCTCCTGTGAAAAGTATTCGTAAAATGTAGTGGAGGAAATAAGATAAGTAAGTAACCATTATGTTCAAGGCTAGGAATTTATCTGTATTCCAGAGAGATGTAATTATCAATACCCTAGTTTTATATATATAAAAAAAGCAGGTACATAACCCACACAATCGTTTTACTGGAAAATCATATTACCAAAACAGATGCAACTCATTTCAAGTATATTTATAACGGAATGTATCACCCAATAAGGAGAACTTTGTTTGCATAGAAAGAAAGGAAATATGAGAGTAGCAAGTCTGTTCTTCAGGTCTCTAACAATGCTTTCCGAAACAGCTTGAACCTCATATATACAGGATATTGTTTTACCTCGATTTGATTGTAACATAAGAGTGACTTATTTAACTGATAACGAACAAAAGAGTGAGATGGCCTATCACACGCCACAATTGCATTCATATAGTTTATTATAAATTCATCAGGATTGCACACAAAGGTAAACTTTCCATTCATAGCATCAAAGCAAATTTATGAACTTTTGATGTCAAAAATATACTCCTGCAGTCGAACTGGAATCATCCATTACTGTACATACCCTGAATGATTTCTGGGAAAATGTTAACATACCGTTTCTTTTTAGCGTGAAGAAGCATTTCATCTGCAGATACCTGCACAGCGTATTGCAGCTAAACTTAGGTTATCCATACTAAAATTAAGGAATAATGATCAATGCTCACACTGTGGTTGTAGGGAGCATTTATTTTATTTCTGCAGTTATGTTCAACCTTTGGCACCATATTTAAAACTTACTGTATATGAACTGTGTAAAGGGAATAAGCAAAGGTTGTTACACATGATAATGCCAGACTTTTTTTATATCTAAAAGGACAAAAATTTTGTTACTGTTAATATTTGATTACTTACATACAATTTGGTATGCAAGAAACTGTGAAATTCTTGTTGATGCAGTGTTAATGAAAATCAAAAACAAATGTCTAAATATATAGAAAGAGTTGAAAAACTTTTTCCCATCAAGGTATATTATATGTAGAATCTACTGGTCACTTTTACCAGACACATATGTAATTCCAATAGCCACAATGCCCTCTACATATATATTTCAGCCTAAAAAGCAATAAAAACGATTGCCCACTTGGCTACGATGGTGAGGATGGGTCTATTCCAGCTCTAATAAATATATCTGAAAACGACAGGTATATGTATGTACGAGAGGTAACAGACTTTTATCCTTCTCGTGGTCAGGTCGGCAACGTGACCTCCTCGTGGTTAAGGCGACGCGGGTTCGTGTCCCGCGACCGGCAATCACAGTCTTCAATATCTTGCGTCTGGATGTACGGCTTCGTAGTTACAAGCACATCCAAAAAAGCGCGAAGAATTCGAGAAGTTAAGAGGGCATTGTGGCTATTGGAATCACGTATATTATGTATATTACGTATATTATGTATATTACGTATATTATGTATATTACGTATATTATGTATATTACGTATATTACGTATATGTATATTACGTATATTACGTATATTATGTATATTACGTATATTATGTATATTACGTATATTACGTATATTACGTATATTACGTATATTATGTATATTATGTATATTATGTATATATTCTGAAGTAAATAAAATTCGAAAGCTGAAGTGTATTTGAATATTTTATTTATCTAGTATATAACAGTCAGATAAAGGCACTGGTGTTGGCACTGAAACTGGCAAGAGAAGTCTAATTTTCCTATCAATCTATATCAAGTATTATTTCTGAAGTAAATCAGTTTTGAGGATTAAGTGTTTGAATGTATTTGATTTTTCTAATATGAATTCAGACAGTTGGGTGAAGGTATTGGTGTTGTTATTAAAGCTGGTAGAATTGAAGTTTGTGAATAAATATTTGTAAAAAAAAACAGTACGAATATTAAACTTTGATATCTAATGATATTGTAAATTCATTGTATTATGAGCAACACAAATACGTACTTGGGCACAATTTTAATTTTGAAAAGCGAATCTTGGTTTAACAAATGAGTATTTGACCTATGTATCTGAATGAATATCATACTAGGGTTGTAATTTACCAAAAACGTAGGTAAATAACGTACATAATTGAATTGAATTATATTTTTATAATAAAAGGACAAAAGTAAGGTGGTCAAAGAACTTCTTTGTAAGCAACTCACTTTAAAAAATAATTTATATTTCTCATGGAAGCAGAAATTTAGAAAATTTAGACTGACAGTGCAATATAGCTCAAATGTATTTCATTATTTCCTCCTTTAGTCCTCTGATTTTAATGTAAAAACAAATTTCGTTATTTCAATATATTTTATGGAATCGTATTTCAGCCGGTGTTACATCATTACCCCGTCAAGTAGGAATGTCTGTCAACCAGGAAACATTTACAATGCTGTCAATGACAACCGTTTCAGCAGAAACTGGAGTGCAATCATCTGACAGCGCGTTGTTCCAAGGAAGAGGCATAAAAGAAGACTGCTATATTACTGTAAATTATTTTAATCTTATAATCGTCTTCAAAATATTTCTGATGCCAGTGTAGCAAATAATATTTCAAGGCAGCAAATAATAATATTTCAGCTATTTCTGATTTTTGTGAGACAATTGACGAATGATATATGACTGCTCATGTCAGAAACATGATTCTGTCACCATACTATGAATGACTGTGCACCAATGAATAATTGCAAAAACTGTAGACGCCTTTACAAAATGATTAGATGCGCGGTCATTTTGACAACTTGGTCTCTCTGGTTTTAGGGATGTGGCGTACAAGTAAAAATTAAATTCGTAAAATGAATGTATAGTCACCAATGAAATTGTTTTGGTCCAAATGAGGGGGAAAATTAACAGATTTTTTTTATGGTCGTTTAAGTCATTCTAACAGAAACACTTCGAAAATGTTAAAATGGATAATTATATTCCTGACACGTTATGGAGTTCTCGTATGACATTACCTTGTGTCATCCATATACTCGAATTCATTTTCAGAATTTAATCAGTCTCGTTATTCTTCTTAAACGTCACTTTTCTTAAACATCATTTCTCAGCCACTTGCAAGAAATATGAAAGAATTCATCACAAGCAAAATAGATCGACAGGCACATTTTGAAGTTGCGTTTGCAAAATCAAGGGGAATGTTGAAACATCTACAATCTTGACTGAGTTCAAACTAGGTGAATGTATTGAGATCTTTTATCAATTGCTTCACAAATCTCATGAGATCCCCTGACCCATACAAATTTCTTGGCGTAAATATTTCTTGCTATTATATCCGAGTTGAATTCATTCTCAGAGCCTTCGCTCAACCTTCCGAACCGGGACTAGTTATTTTTATTCCACTCTCGCGTAAACGACTTTGTTTACCTACGGTACGTTTTGTTCCTTTGTTGGTCATGCCATTATCGACAATCTTTTGGCAAACTTCACGAGAAAAATGTACGAGTTGCCATTTCCATTAACCTACGCTTACAAAAGACAGTTGTACCCTGTTTACTTCCATCCCTTTTAGCTGGTCTGAGTGCTTGGCAAAATTTGAACGCCACTCAAGTCGTGGGTTAAGGTGACAGTAATTAAAACGCACACATGCACACACGGACAAACAAACACAAACACAATATAAATATATGTATAGGCGCTCTCTCTCTCTCTCTCTCTCTCTCTCTCTCTCTCTCTCTCTCTCTCTCTCTATATATATATATATATATATATATATAGAAATAATCAACACACAATCACGTGTGGAACAGAAATAAATTTCTGACTCACATCGGGATCGAACCCAGGTCTCTCAGGTGGAAGGCAGGGGCGCTATCCACTTCCCTGTCCCTCAGTCTGGGTGGTCATGTGTTGACTCAGTCTTTCATTCTACTGTATGTTTAAATTTTAAGTTAATTTTAACACGTGGAGCTTTCATGAGCTATTGTAAATAAAAATGGCATGTTACAATAGATATATATATATATATATATATATATATATATATATATATATATATATATATATATATATATATATATATATATATATATATATATATATATATATATATATATATATATATATATATATATATATATATATATATAAATTTTGGCACTTGGATCTATTCAAGTAGAAATCATTTTTAAGAGCTTATTTAGAATCTGAGAATATTGTTCCTTAGTTCCGTATATTTTGATGTAATTGGAAAAGGATCATGCCTTGCCACATCTGACAAGAATCATTTTAAAAGCTAAAAAGTATCGAAGTGAAACACTAACGTTTCTGCCATGACATAGATTTGATGTAATAGATTATTAAGTCTTTCTTCGACTTACTTATAAAGTCCAGTAACGTAGAAGGAAGAAATGCTGCTGACCCTTTTGCAATTTTTTTTAACTGAGAAGCAGAAAAAGTAAGTTTTTATATATATATATATATATATATATATATATATATATATATATATATATATATATATATATATATATATACATATACTGAATAGACAGAAAGTAGTCCATTTGTTCATTCCTGGAAAAATTGAGCTTTCAAAAGGTGGTATGAAATTTATAGTCTGAGGAAACATATCTACATATTTCTATATTTTCTTTAAGAATGGTAAATTACCAATCTCGTGTGTATACATTTCCTACACACAAGTATTCACTGAACGAGAGGATGTTATGGGAAGGAATATCCCCTGAAAACCATACATCATTAAAAAGCAAGGGAAGCAGCACAGCTGTGTTTTTAGAAGTTGTTAATGATATTCCATTAGCAGCTATCAGTGGAAAGTCGACGGCCTGGAACTAATGGCGGGAGATTTCTACTCAGTCCGCGCTGGATCAGGCTCAAATGCGTCCTGCAGTTTGGGCACTGATGGATATTTTCGTCACGTGAACGGTTTCCAAAATCCATTTTCTTCACGGCCACTCTCGACAGAAGATTAGAGATTCGGCTAAATTAAACTGCACCGCTGGCTTTTAATCAAGAACGCCTCTCGGCATCTACCGTAGTTCTCTGAATGACATCGTTCTGATTAGTATTGCTTCATCAACGCACGTATGGTTTAAATTTCATTCTTTCCTTTAAACACGCGCATTAGCACATTCTCTGCCTCTCCCTGTCTTTCTCTCTCTTTCTCAAAAGATCATTCTCTGACACGTATTTTTCCGAAAGGTTCGCCTTCTTTTTTTTTTTTCCTTGTCACTGTGATGAAGGTGCTGCCAGGATGCGGTAATTACTTGTCTTCTTGTGGGGATTACGTGGCATGAGGTGACGTTGCTTGGGGGAAGATTTTGTGTCCAAAGCACAAAGACAAGTTGAACGTCAAAGTATTTGTCTGATCTACTAGTGTAAGCTTGCACTGGCTTAAAATTATAAAATAAAAAAAACCTTATCCCCTAACCCAATTCCTCCTTGTACTTCCCACTAACCTAATTTCCCCACTTCGACGGTCAGGTAACTAAGTCAGTTGACTTTGCGGTAATGAACAATGAATATGTAACAAACTGTCTGAAACATCTGACGAGAGTCAATAGATTATTTTGATAAAATGAGAAAGACAAATGAACGGGTCGCTCTGTGCCCTTGTAACCCAGAGCTGAAGAAGCCCTAGAAGAGAGAATCAAGTATCTGTGGTTACCTGGAAAGCTTACCAGACGCTTTAAGTTGGGTGGTAAAAGTCGTTTAGGACTTTGAGGGAAAGGGGAATAATGGAAGAGAATTCCTGAATATGGTATTACATCAGTACTAACTGAACAATTTTAGTGCATTGTCAGTTCGGCTATTGTTACATTATGTGGTGGTATCAGATCGAATTTCCGGCTTCGATATAACATGCATATCCAAGTACTCGTGGGCATTGCTTTTCAATAATTTTGTTGATTATTTTGATAAAGTCAACGTCTATAAGTAACATACTCTAAAAACAAATCAATGGCGACATCTATGGGAAGAGAGAGAGAGAGAGAGAGAGAGAGAGAGAGAGAGAGAGAGAGAGAGAGAGAGAGAGAGATGATTCTAAAGATTTTGCAGTATCGGGAAAATTTAATTCCACAACACAATCCTTATTAATATCCTCAGAATTTTTTGTCATTCACGAACTCTCATAATAAGAGTTCTGCTTAATTTTGCAGGATTTCTTTATTTTTGGTTTCTTCTTCATATCTTCCCACATCTTTCGTAACGAATATCTTTTCACTACTTAAAAAAGAGCACTATTCCTACTTTTACTGAACTTTTCGTGAAACGATAGTATTTTTATCATTGCAAATTCATATAATAGTTGATGCGCATTATTTTTATCAATACATATTCATATAAAATGATATGTATTATTGTTATCATTATATTTCATATATTTAATGATTATTATTTTTATCAATACTTATCAATATAGTTGATGCCTGTTATTGTTAGCGTTACACATTCATAAAATTGATGCTTTTTTGGGGGGCAAATCGCAAACAGCTCCATAGGGCAATGGTCACTTTTCACAGAAATGTTAGAAGCACATGAAAAATATTTATTATTTACAATTAACTAAAGTTTTCCTTCAAAACTAATTGACATATTTGATTTACTTTGAACATTTATCTGTTTTAAGTCCGTATAAATGAGGACAATAACTTACTCTAAGTTTTAGCAATATAATATCATCAGAACTACTGTACAATATTGCGACTTTCTTTCTTAGTAAGTGAAACTCCTTTCCGAAGATCTAACTTCCATTTAGGTCGGTATTCAACAGCTACAATAACTTTATCTGCCATGAAAATAGATTTGAAAATGATTTTGGGAAAAATGAATACTTCTGGGAAAACCCTACATCCGATCTAAAATAATCAAACAATCATATTTCATACATAAGTTGTTTTAATCACTGTCTTTCTATAGGGTTTTTTTTTCAAAATTTTATTCAAATATATTCCAACCCATTCTTTGTACATTCCCAAACTATTTTTCATTTTATATACATAATATACATTATATATATATATATATATATATATATATATATATATATATATATATATATATATATATATATATATATATATCTTCTTCTTTTAACGTGCTTTTATTTATGCCTTCTTTTGAAGGACTTTTTGATTTGGCTTTGGGGTAGACCTGTGGTCTCGAAATATATATGGTTCAATCATGAACGCCCTTTCTTCCCACAAATGCGCGGGTATCGAGAGTTCGAGACGTGTGAGATGTTTGTTATGTTTTAGAAGGTGTTGTAGTGGCTTTATTTTGTGTGTGTATTTAGTCTGTAACATCCATTTCAAACCTGCCTGATTTTTCGGGATGTTTTATATCCCTGATATATATATATATATATATATATATATATATATATATATATATATATATATATATATATATATATATATATGAAATTTTTATCACTCCGTGATTTATATACAATCATGAAGCTACAAATGTCGTTTACTGTCCAACTCATGCTACTTCGGGAATATCCCCGATGGGAAATTATCACTGAAGGGGAATTTTTTTTTAAGTGATAAATGGATCGGTTTGGTGGCGTCGACTGGAGTCGTTGGAAGGCACTGTGTCGATATATATATATATATATATATATATGTATATATATATGTATATATATATATATATATATATATATATATATATATATATATATATATATATATATATATATATATATATATATATATATATATATAATCGAGATCCAAATGTCGTTTACTGTCCAATTCATGCTACTTCAGGAATATCCCCGATGAAATTATCACTGAAAGTGATAAATGGATCGGTTTGGTGGCGTCAGTCGTTGGAAGGTAAAAAATCCCACTTTAAAAAAATTGGTGATAATTCCTCATCGAGGATATTCCTGAAATAAGCGTGAATTAGATATTAAACAACATTTGTAGCTTCATGATTGTATATAAATCACGGAGTGATATAAAATTTCATATATATATATATATATATATATATATATATATATATATATATATATATATATATATATATATATATATATATATATATATATATATATATATATATATATATATATATATATATATATATATATATATATATAATATATATATATATATGAAATTTTTTATCACTCCGTGATTTATATACAATCATATGTCGTTTTACTGTCAATTCATGCTACTTTAGGGAATACGATGGGAAATTATCACTGAAGGGGAATTTTTTTTTAAGTGATAAATGGATCGGTTTGGTGGCGTCGAATGGAGTCGTTGGAAGGTACTGTGTTGAGGGATCGAGACCCGGCGGTACCAATCCATTTATCACTTTAAAAAAAAAATCCCCTTTGGTGATAATTCCCTCATCGGGGATATTCCTGAAGTAGCGTGAATTAGATATTAAACAACATTTGTAGCTTCATGATTGTATATAAATCTTGGTGATAAATTTCATATATATATATATATATATATATATATATATATATATGTATATATAATGAAAATATACATACACACACATATATATATATATATATATATATATATATATATATATATATATATATATATATATATATATATATATATATATACACACACTGAGAAAAAAGAACTGCACTTATATCTTGTGGCACCTGATGCTACTTAAAATGTTAAGTATACCTTAGTTTTACCAGACCACTGAGCTGATTAACAGCTCTCCTAGGGCTGGCCCAAAGGATTAGACGTATTTTACGTGGCTAAGAACCAATTGGTTACTTAGCAACGGGACCTAAAGCTTATTGTGGAATCCGAACCACATTATAACAAGAAATGAATTTCTATCACCAGAAGTAAATTCCTCTAACTCTTCATCAGCCGGCCGGAGACTCGAACTCAGGCCTGGCGAGTGCCAGTCCACAGCTCGATCGACTCGCCCAACGAGGAGCTGCCTGATGCTACCGCTTGTGTCCCTTTCAGATATGCTACGAATCGCTGTAGTTCCTTAGTGATATATTTTTCTGCAGTATGATGGATCTAATACTCTAACCTAGTGCCCTACTGAAAGAAAGCCTAATGCACTTCTTCAATGAAATGTCTAAATTTGCAGAAATATCGTTCTTGATTACTTTTACTGCGATAGTTCTACTGATTTTCTTGTTCTTGGGTTAATTCAGTTGTAGGTAGAATATTACTGGATCTAATATCTTTTAAATGCTTTCATCGTCTTTAAATGAAGAGAGTAATAAAATGGTCATCAATAATCTGCATAAATAAAACGATTTCTTTACTCAAGAATGTAAGGTGTTGTGAACTTTTCCCGTCCAAATGCTAATTAGCCTTAGCTCGGATGTCACACTTCGTGACAACAGAAAATGAAAAAGTAAGCTGCACAAAGAAGCAGTACCTGACACTCACCTTATTTCCAGTAATGAGAGGTAGCTGTGGACACACACATTAAGCAAAACCTCAATGGCATACTTTGACAGTTATGTTGGAAACTATAAATGGAGTGCCTACAGAGGTTAAAGTGGAAATGTATGCTAGGCCAATTCTCCTTTGTGGAAATGAATTGGAAACGTTGAATTCAGATGAATAAAAAACAAATAATGAAGCTGTTAAGACGAACTGTTTGCTTAGTTTATCTTGAATAAGGAAACTAAATTGGAAATTAAACGACATTTGCAGCTTAATGTTTGTCTATAAAACGTCATGGTATGTGGTAAAAAAAAAATCACGAATAGCTACATGTTCTAATCATACCAATCGGCTGTCATGGGGAGGGGGCGTGATTTGATGCCGATGCTAAGTCAAACTCCTGTACTTGACGGGGATATGTACGGTAGAGTTAACTTTAACTTATACTTCTCTTGACCAGCCATTGGTTTAGAACGTCGACTGGAAGTTGTTGATGGGTACTGTTAGGTGTTCAAATAACTTAGGTACCGAATCATTTATCACTTATAAAATTTCCCTTTGGTGATGTACCCGAAGCAGCGCAAACTGGATATTAAACGGCAATTGTAGTTTATTGTTTGTATATAAAATTTCACGGTGATGTGATAAAAATTCATGAATAGCTACGTTCAAAATATTCCAATCAGCTCTCATGGTAGGGGTAGGTTGATGCCAACTCTAAGTACGAATTCCTGCACTCGACGGGAATATGTACGGTAGAGTTAGCTTCAACTTAACCAGCCAGTGGTCTAGAACGTCGACTGGAAGTCGTTGATGGGTACTGTCGGATGTTCGAGTCACTTAGGTACTAAATCATTAATGTCTTATAATTCCCCTTCGGTGATATTCCCGAAGTAGTGCGAATTGTATATTAAATGACCTTTGTAGCTTAATGTCTGTATATAAAATGTTACGGTGATGTGAATAAAATTCACGAACAGTTACATGTTCCAAAAGTACCATTCAGCTGTCATGGTGGGAGTGGGTTGGTGCTAAGTAAAAATTCCTGCACTCGAGATGGATATGGCAGCCTAATGATCTAGAAAGTCGACTGATAGTTGAGTCATTTAGGTACCAAATCATATATCTCTTGTACTTCCCCTTCGGTGATACTCCCAAAGTAACACGAATTGGATATTAAACGACATTTTTAGGTTAATGTTCATATACCAGCCCAGCGCTTATTCAGTTTCATAATTTTTCCAGCCTCCTACTCAGAAAACCCCCCAAAATCCACCTTAGCTTCCTCATTTCTGTTTTAGCTTTTGTTCCTTCTTACCTCTTAGTGCCCATTTTTCTGTGGTCTGACCACAGTTCAATTGATCTTCATTTTCAGAGAATTTGGCATACTTTTGTCACACACTACCCTTGCCACCACCCTCCCTTTCCTTCAACCACTTTTATTCTGTTTTCAACTTTAGCTCCACCCTCATCTTCCTGGCATAAAATAGAATTTCAAATAGTACTTGAAATCCTCTTCTATCTTGTATAAGTAACCGGCCTCCCCCATGCTTACTGTATACCGTAACCTCAGTTTTGCCCACGTTTACTCTCATATCACGTCATTCTACAATCATATCATCTCATTCAAGAGATTCCTGCGACTTTCTTGCCCTTCTTTGCAATTCTTCTCAGTCTCTGCGGTAATCACCTGATCATCTGAGTGTAACAGTTCTTATCGGTATTCATTCCGAATCCCTAACTCAATACATTCCCGACCAACGCACACAGAAATGGTCTAAGTGCCGACCCTTGATGCAAACCAACTCCAATCTCAAATTTTTCTGCTTTTGTTCTTTAATACATCATTCCAGCCAACCTGGAACTTTCTGGTCCTTTCCTCCTTCTTGAACCCCAAAACACTACCTCCGTGTTTGATCTCCTGTCAAATTCCTCTTCGTTTATAAATGCAAAGTTGAGCTTTCGATTACTTTCCAGCCTCTTGTCCTGTATCTGTTATATGATAAAGACAGCATCAACTACACCACTCCCTCTATAGATACCATACTGACATTTCCTAATGTTCACACATTCTGGCAATCTGGGTGTAACCTGTTCGATTATAATCGGTTATTTGTGGCCTAATATATGAAGGTATCAAAATTTTATGCGTAAAATTAACGGCAGGATTTAATACTGTTACATTTTAATTCAGACCAAACAAATAACAGGTTTTGGGACAAGCTGAAGTCTCAGTGGAAATTTTACTGACGTGATCTGCAAAAACAATAGAATATAAAACCCAAATACGGGAAAACACTAAATGGATAAACTCGTGCATGAAATTATGAAACTCGACATCCTTTTCTGAAGAGTAAGATTATAAAAAAAAAAAAAAAACACACACACACACGAAATGCTCGACTCTGCTCCATTGTATGATTTATTGGGCAACTTTTTTTTTTTTACGAACCAATTTCGAGTCAATCTCCATGACAAATAAAGTTATCATGAACTTCAAACACCCGCCGAAATGAATGTTTGATCATAGTGGAAAGACTGTGACTCCCAAAGAACGGGAATCATAATTCAGAAATTAATGTTGTAAAAATTGTGAACGATTCGTTAAAAGGAATTGTAGCAGAGACACTAAAGCACTGAGCACTATAATAGTCGTGTAAGAAATCCTAATCACTTTACAAGAAAACTTTTTGGGAAATGAGTATTGTATTTTAGGATTATTTTATAAAAAGGCTATTATAATCTTTAAAGAAAAGACCTGCAATGAAACTGGGCCTCAAAATTAAAACATACACACTCACACATATATAAACACACACACACACACACACATATATATATATATATATATATATATATATATATATATATATATATATATATATATATATATATATACATTAAATCTACTAGTTATTTTTTAACAGATATATATATGTAATATTTAACGACCATAAAGTCCTCTTAACTTCTAGCTTTCCTTACACTTTAGAAAAGTTTGTTACTAATGAACCTAGATCCAAATTAAGAAAGATGGAAAGATATTCTGATGCTGGCTGAGATTCTAACCAGCGTCCGGGGTATCAGAACAAGGGAACAGTAATTATCATGGCCAGGTTATCATCGGTACCTCGTTCTCGTAGCATAAATAGGAGGAAGAAAATTTATACAAATTTTAAGTTTATTTATAGCCAACATTTAGGAGCACGGCTTCTTCATAACGGCTAAAATACCAAAAAATCATAGAAATT
Organism: Macrobrachium rosenbergii; assembly: GCF_040412425.1. Lineage (NCBI taxonomy): Eukaryota > Metazoa > Arthropoda > Malacostraca > Decapoda > Palaemonidae > Macrobrachium > Macrobrachium rosenbergii. The sequence continues at coordinate 4,243,303 of NC_089789.1, read as the reverse complement.
AAAGTCAACGCATATGGCTCAGCGAAGCAGGTTAATGTGAAGAATAATTATATGCTACGAATAAAAACATAACATTAAACGCAACTTAATGCATCAGATTCATTTTGTGAGTGCTCTTCTTGGCCGCTCACTTCCCATATGCTGAGTCTAGGTTGGCTCTAATCCCATGTTTCTGTGTCTAATTTATGTATATATACAGTATATATATATATATATATATATATATATATATATATATATATATATATATATATATATATATATATATATGTATATATATATATTTAGTCGTATTCTTCTCAATCACGAAGATAAAATATCACGATGTACTCCACAATGAAAACGAATGAGAAACCAGAGGAAAAAGGATATTTGTCCCAACAGTTTCGCCTTCCATATATATATATAGTACATATATATATATATATATATATATATATATATATATATATATATATATATATATATATATATATATATATATTGGGAAGGAAGCACACCAGCAGGTCAAGAAAGTCATATTTATTCAGTTGCAACGTTTCGAAGCCAACCAGCAGGCATCATTTTCAAGCTACAAAGTAATAATACTTAATTAGTACAATAAAATTAAGTGACAAATATTAAGATACACAATATAAGTTACCATGAAACAAACACAGCTAAAAATATGAATAAGGACCAACCGCTGAGTGTGGAGGAAGAGGAAGGACTGACCAAAAACATAAACAGTTCACGAGAGATGAAGAGGTGTAGATGTAGCGTGGCTGTTCAGTGAGGGGGCCAGTTTTTAACAACAATGGTTCATGAATCGTTAAAAGCTTATGATTGGAGGCTCTGCCCAAAACCTTAAAGTCTTTGTACTGAACAGAATATTTGCATTTATCGGCATGATCCCTTATGTTGGAAAATTCGGAATTTGAAAGTTTAGTGCCAGTTCTACAGCTGACAGCTCTATGACTGTAGATTCAGACTTTAAGTAACCTATGTGTCGATCCAATATAGGTTCCTCGATTACATGAGGACAAGTAAACTTATAAATAACACACAAGGTCATTAAAGGATCCAAATGGTCTTTGAAGCTGAAAAGGCTACCGATATTCAATGGGTTTGTGGGTATCATTTTGATTTTCATGGCAAGGAGATGACGAGATATTAGAGATTGGAGTTCTTTATAAAAGGTTGTATCGTGAATAAAAGGAAGACTGGAATAGAAAGGTAATTTAGGAACATGAGGAGTAGGATGACGTGGAACATAAATATTATTTAAAAATTTGGAGACATGTTTAAAGAATAAGTGGGTAGGACAGCAGTTGCAGTTAAAGTATTTTTGCAGGATAAAGCAAAGGCTTGGTGAAGCATGGTTAGTACGGAATTAATCTTAAAATCAAGAGAACAAAAACTATAAAAATGTCTGTTTATACATAGTGTAAAATATTAAATTTGAATGTATGTCTGAGTTGATTTACGGCTGGAGGTTCGTGTTGGGCGGGGCCTCAGCGACTTCAGCAAGCACGTTACTTGGCTTCGTTGGGTGCTCTCATGTCCCTAAGGGGCATGATGTGTCCAGTGGTTGGGGCATGCTGTCTGATCCCTGTTGGCTCGTGCATTCCTTCTCCTGCTGGAGAGGAGTATATGATCCTACTCTTGTTGAATATTCAGGGTCGGTTTCTGGATAGCGATGCTTACGGCTTCGGCTATGAAGAGGCAGTCAGCTATAGTTATCCTCTCTGTGTACGACCTGGGTGCCTTCTATCAGTTTTTGTAGAGATGGCTTCCTGTCGTGAATATTATATAATGTTGATGAGTGGTCTGTTGATTTCTATGAGCAGCATACGTCTCTGAAGTGTGCCTGATGTAGCTTTGGTTGTGAGAATTACACATCTCCTCTGGACAAATGAATCTGTAAACTACATTAGTGTACATCTCCTTCGGTCCCCCAGGAGCGGTACTGTCTTCATTATTATGGCTGCCAAAAGGTTAGGCTTACTATATATTCTGAAGCTTATTTTGTGGTAATGGTCTTTTGGGGTTATGCCTCCGTTTACTATTCCACATAGTGTGCGGCATTCCTCCTTGTATGCAGACGATGGTAAATAATCAGACTCTCCTCCTTACTGACATACTCACTACAGACTTTTTATATGCGTCCGGGCATTCTCCTCGTGTGTTATCATTCGAAACACAAGAATTTGCTGCAACCGCATGTTAGCAAAATTAAAAGTGTGGTAAAAGGGAAAAGTGCATTTATTTTCCGTCCCCCGCCCCCAACTTACTCTGGACAATTTGCTGACCATATTTTTTTAGCTAGGAATACAGCATCTGGCAACCCCACTAAGGCTCGAAGAGCGACTGCACTTCGCTTGTCTCTCTCGCACATGCAGTAGCGAACTGGTCAAATTTTTAAATAAACTCCAAAATTCAAAGCCTGTACTTTTGAAGAATTGCATTTACAAAACTCATTCATTCTTGGCCACATTGAGCCATTTTCACGTATAAGAGTCATTTCCTTTTTGACCTTTCATAAATCTGCATACACAAGCACTTTTTGCTCTTATATTCAGATCAGCTGAGAGGTGAGGGAAACTTTCCCAAAACTGTTCTCCGTTGTCTCATAAAACTTCACGCAAGACTTCTCTTAAAAAGCCACATGGTCAGCCCGCAAGTGACCGACTACTGTTCAAAACATTACCTTTCGACCCCTTAACGTAACTTAAATTCACGTACTATTATGATCATGTGTCCTCGTCAGGTCAAACTTTCTTGTAGCCTAAAATCCTTTGCACACGTGATCACTGCGAATAAACATCCCTTTGCATGATAATTTCAAGAACCTTGCTTGTCATATATTATTCACCCTAAATAAAGCCTAGCCAGTTACACGTGCATCCATTTGTGTACTGAAAAACAACCCAAGTTGTTCTGCGTAAGCCTCTCTCACCCTGTGCCGTTCTACGTGTCTCTCACCTACACAAACTCCACCAAAGCGTACATTAACCATTTAACCAACTTCCGTGTTATCACACATGGCTCTGAGTTACTCTAACCTATGCAGTATTAAGGGCTCCCACAAACCCTTAACCTTAGCACTCGATTCTCCAGAATGAGCCCGTACCCAGAGTGCCACAAACCGCTCTTTTGAAGACCCCAGAAATTGCTCCCTAAAATGAACCCCAATTTCTCACGCTTGATTCTCTGGAAAGAGTCAACACCCAGAGTGCCACAAACCATTCCCCCGAAGAAACCTTAAATTCTCACGCTCATTCCCTGGAATGAGCTCTGCACTATAAAGTGCCACTATCTGTTCTCTCACACAAACCAGAAACTGTTCTAGGAAACAAAACCTTAAATTTTCATGCTCGATTCCCCGGAACGAGCCCTGCACTACACAGTGCCACTATTCGTTCTCTCGAACAAACCAGAAACCATTCTCTGAAACAAAACCTTAAATGTCCACGTTTGATTCCCTAGAATGAGCCTGCATCAAGAGTGCCACAACCTGTTCTATGGAATAAAACCCTAATCCTTGCACTTGATTCCCCTGGGGTGAGGTCCCCACTACCTAGTGCCACCGTACGTTCTTTCAAACACCCCAGAACTGGTCCACAGATCAAACTTCCAACTTTTGCGCTCGATTCTCCAGAACGATCCTGCATGCCCATCCCACTACCCATTTGTCTGAACAAACCTGAACCATTCTGCAGAGCAAAGCCTCACATGAACAGTGATCTACCCGACCCTTAAGTGCCACTCCAAATCTGCGCCATCTGCGACTTGACCTTTGGTTATCCTCGATCCATACCATACGTGCCCAAATTGCTTAACTGCACCCTGCCCATGATAGAGTGCCATTTTCACTTCTCGCCATTGCTTGCCCATCTAACACCTCTCCTCCCCCCATTTTTTCCCCCTTTCTTCAACTCCCCAATACTCCAGCACCATGAAGGCTAAGGACTACAAAGCTTTCATGAAGGTTGGAAAGGGGCTGGGATTTAAGGAAGACCCCTTGGGTGCCTGGGTCCAAGCCCAGGTAGCTGCCACAAAGAGGGAGAGACAGGGGAAAGAAGCCAAGAAAAAGGAGAAAGACAAGAGAGGGAGAAAGAGAGAGCCCATGAGCTTGCCCTCGCCCAACATGAGGCTGATAACCCCGTTCCGACATCTCCCAAGTCCATTCTCAATAGTGTAAGCTCTCTAATACCCAAATGGAATGAGGCCTGTCTTGACCACATAGAACGGAT